>NC_058131.1:301816568-301989068 GCF_016433145.1 Gracilinanus agilis
TCTCTCTCTCTCTCTCTCTCTCTCTCTCTCTCTCTCTCTCTCTCTGTCTCTGTCTCTGTCTCTCTTTAATGAAATTAAGGTCCCAAAAGGGAAAGGTACTTACCCAATGTCATACCTTTGGAAGGAAATTAATGAAAAGCATTTAAAAAAGTGCTTACTCTGTGCAAAAGACCATTTTAAGCCCTGGAAATAGAAAGAGTTTTAAAAGCAAGACAGTCTCTTCTCTCAAAGAGCTCACATTCTAGAGGAGACATTCTATGATTTGGATGAAAAGGTCCCAAGGTTCCATACTGTGCAGCAGCAAACCAGAGAGTAATACATTTTCTTTACTAATTTTTTTTACTGTTAACAACTATGTTTCTGATGTTTAACTATTTGACAATGCCAAGGACTTCAAAGGTGAGAACTGTCTTTTCCAAATCTTCAGTAGCTGTGATTGAAGAGAAGTCAGGGACTACAAGCAGTTGCATTTTCATAAGGATCGATTCCCTGGATGCTAGTCCCTGGATGCCAGGGACAGTAGAGATAATGGTGTTAATGGTGCTTCTGTTCCTGCTGTCCTTGGGCTTAGAATTCTGGACTGTCTCTATTGTGTTTAAGAGGAGGCAATATTAGAGGTGGTGGCAGAAGTTTAACAGACCTAACATATATAACACCTTCTATCTTTCCTTCAGGGTTCCTTCCTGCTTAGATACTATCAAAATCTCTCCAGCTTTAACTTTTCCTCCTGTTAAGTCTTCCATGGACAAAGAAGAAAAACATATCAGCATCCTTCCAAACTACACACAATTCTTTTTTTTTTTTTTTTTTAATTTTAAACCCTTAACTTCTGTGTATTGACTTATAGGTGGAAGAGTGGTAAGGGTAGGCAATGGGGGTCAAGTCACTTGCCCAGGGTCACACAGCTGGGAAGTGTCTGAGGCCGGATTTGAACCTAGGACCTCCTAACTCTAGGCCTGGCTCTCAATCCACTGAGCTACCCAGCTGCCCCCCTACATACAATTCTTGCTTTACTTAAATTTATATTATATTGATTTGGCTTTAGGTAAAGAATGCTGAAAGAAATCTCCATTCCAAAAAACATTTATGCTAACTTTATTGTAAGTATTCTGCTCTCTCTGCTCCTGCTCCTTGGCTCCATGGCCTCTCCAACAACAACAACAACAACAAAAAAGGCACCCCACACCCCCCACCAAAAAAAACCCAACAACCCTCCAAGTGAAAGCAGAACAGAAATGCAGACAGACTACCACTCTATCTGCCCTAGTGTTCAGCTGCTGCATGTCTGTCTTCCCTCTGGAGCTCAGATACTGAGTGTCACCTATCCTCTCCTATCTGTCCATGTCTGGCCCCCAAGCGGCACCCCTCCATATCTCCCTGCCCTGTTCTTCCTCTCTTTTCAGACCAGGACTCCATGTTTTTTGGCCAGACCCTGCAGGTTCCTCCTACTGCTCTCCCTTGTCCTTGGACTATGTCTCTCTTTACAGGGATGTCCACAGCCCTCTCCTGCCTCCTTCCCTCTCTCCCTCTCTTTCCCATGTCTGGGAAAATTCATATTAAGGTCTTCAGAACTGACCATTTACATAAAGTGAAAATTATCTATACTGTGCTTGAAAATCACCCAGGCCAAAAGAGTTTATTAATTATAGACTAGGTTCCCAGAAATGACATCTGACTACCACATTTGTCCAGAAGAAGATGGAGAGATTCAATGATGAAACTGTGGCTAAAATTGTGGGGGAAAGACATGTACAATCATAAAGATGTGTATAATGTAACCCTGATATGGGGACATGGGCTTCCCCTAGACACTCCCAAACCCCAAAGATGTCTC
The DNA here is from genome assembly GCF_016433145.1 of Gracilinanus agilis. Taxonomy (NCBI): domain Eukaryota; kingdom Metazoa; phylum Chordata; class Mammalia; order Didelphimorphia; family Didelphidae; genus Gracilinanus; species Gracilinanus agilis. Next base: position 301,818,403 of record NC_058131.1, read on the forward strand.
AGGTCAGAGAATACATAAAGAATTCACTTTCCCTTGCATTCAGTGCTGAGAGAAGATGACTTTGAGCTGAGAGGAATATCCTCTCTATCCTGTGCCCTTGTTCTTGATGAGCACAGATAGGCACCTCCTAGCTTGCTTCTGATAAGCTTCTGTTTTGAGCTTGGATATCGAACCATCCCCTAAATTGGACATGTTCACCCCATTTTGACTTTGAGGGATAGGACATAAACACATGACCCATCTTGGGTCCCAGAGTCCCCAAAACATCATTTCATCACCCCACCATCATCCCATCTCTAGTCACAAAGGCCCTGTTGTCAGGAGGATATAAGTATCCCAAACTCCATCTCCTCTGGGAAGCAGTATTCTACCTTCTCCTGCATCCCCAGACCTAATAATTCAACTTGCACTAAACAATACACTTTTTTTAAAAATTTTCAGCTAATTACTGGAGCCTTGCCATTCACGAAGAAGGTGTCCCTTCTGGCCCAGGTTTTCCCTAATCAGCTCTCCCACTATAATTCCTCTGTGCCTCAGTTACCTCAGCTATACAACTGGGGATAATAACAATAGCACCTACTTCACACAGTTGTTGTGAAGATCAAATGATTTAACAAGTATAGTGTTGTGCAAGCTTTAAATCTTTTTATAAACGCCAGTTACTATTTAATGGAGTCTCTCTGTAGTTTGTATCCCATCACCTATGGGCACGGATTATTATTATTTTTTTTAAACTCTTAATTTCTATCTTAGTAGCATATTTAAGACAGAATGGCAAAGATTAAGCAAAAGGGGGTTAAGTGACTTACCCAAGGTCACATAGCTAGGAAATGTCTAAGGCCATATTTGAACCAAAATTCTCCCAACTTCAGACCTGTCACTTATTCGCTGTGCCACCTAGCTGACCCTCAAGAACTTTTTTGTACATGTATTTGTATCATTTTAGTAGACAATGTGGTGGAGTAGAAAATTACTGCATCAGAGGTCAGGAGGCCTAGGTTCCAGATTTTCCTCTACCATAAACTAGTTCTGTGTGAAGTTGTCACTTAACCCTCCCTGTTTTACAGCATTTTTTAAATGGAAAGGATAATTGCTCCCCACCTCCCTTTTTAGGTTGCTATGAGACTTAAGTGAGCTAAGTGCAATAGATATGAATAACAATTTGAAAAACATAAAGCACTTTTATATGTGTTTACATAATAACAAATGTAAAATATTAATGATAGCACTGATTTTCATTCATTGAGGGATGAATGAAGACAAAAAAGGATATTAAGCATTAGACATATCTGAAGAAAGTAACACATACCACCTTTCTGTTCCAGTTAAAAAAAATAAACAAGTTCTACAACTGTTTCCCAATACTATACTTTAACTATTTTCTCTCATCTCTTGACTCCAGTGTTTTCACATCCTTTTTGGGTGTGGAGAGGGGAGATTATGGACTTCTTCGGTTACAGCCAACTAGGTATATTATATCACTCAGTAAGAACTCCTGGTATAAATGCTAAAAGCAAACAGCAGGGGGAGAAAGTGACCTGGAAAAGAGTGGGAAGAAAAAAATCTGGGTAGATTTCTTGAGGTCAAAAAAAGATTGTCAAAGCTCACAAATTTCTGTGCATTGGCTTCAGGAGGGAAAGAAGGAAAAGATCCTATATTTATAGGCCTTCAGCTTTGAAATCTTTATAATAAGCTTACATTATACGTAGTCATTCAATAGCTTTTTATTGAACATTAACTATGTATAATGGCCTTTGACAAGTGCTTTTGGAGATACAAAAATTTGTCAGACTTGCACAGAATTTACAGACCTGAGATTTGGCCCCAGACCCGAGATTTCATTGATGTAGGAGACTCCCAGTGAGAGAACTCCATATACCAATGAAGATGATGTATCAGAAATGGAGAAGTTCTTTATATGCAAAAAATTATCTGGCTCAAGTGCCAGACAAACCATTTATTTAACTAAAATTACACTCATTGCATCTAAATTATTATAAGTCCTCAAATGGGAGCTCTTAAAGAATGAAATTGTGTTCTTTTGCTAGCTGGATTCTAATTTAGCAGGATCAAAATATGGAAAATGGGAGATAGCTAAGGCAGAAAGCACATTGTATTAGCTCACAGGAGCCCTAGGTTCTACCCCCAGTTTTGCTATAAAACTAGCTATGTCGTCCTGGGGTGAGTAACTCAGTTGTTCCAGGCCATACTTTCTTCACTTAAAATGGGGAAAATACCAACTGCTTTAACCTAATCATAGGTGAGGGAACAAGTGAAATCATACATATGAAAGTATTTAGCAAAATGTCAGGTGACATACAAAAATAAAGTCAATTATCTGGGTAGCAGGATAGAGCATCTGGGAGACTGAGTAGCTGCAGCTGACTGCATGCAGCCTTTGGTGCATGGAGGAAGTGATGCCCCTTTAATGAAGAGAGAAGGGAATGTTGGCTCCTGAGAGTTCCCTGGTAGGAGTGGAGGGAACGGCAGTTGAATGGGGCAGTTGGAGAGAAAGGGGCCAGGTAGAGGTGGAAGTAGGAGGTGGGAAGCTGTGGATGGTGACCATAGAGAATCAAGGAGAAAAAGAGGCAAAGGCAACTGAGGCAGACAGAACCTGGAACTCTCATTACAGACCATCTCCTCCTCCTTTCATTACAGCCTCACGATTGTGATATTTAGATTTTCTACCCAGGTAAAAATTCTCTTTACCTTTATTCTTGGTCATGGATTATGGTAGAGTTGCTTTCTCATCATCTTTGATCATGGTGATTGCCACAAGAACTTTCTACTCTTACTTCTCTTCCAAGAGCACTGAGACTCCTTTAGAAAGTTAAATGCTAACCCTAGACTCTGTCACTTTGACTTGTTACATGCTACTTCATCTGAGCTACACTATTTCCCTTCTCTGAGTCAGACTTTTTGTGCTTGGGAAAAGACCTGATGCCAATGAGCCCAATCTAAGCTTGCCAGGGCCATCACTCCAACTGGTTGCATGGTTCTTTGTGAGCTGTAGACATGTTTGGAAGATATTAAGATTAAAAGGAGGGATCCTTTGGTTAGAAAATAATGATAATAGTGAATTTAAGGTTTGTATACCATTTTATCTATGGTAGGATTTCATGTAATGTAGAATATAGTAGAAATTGGCATTGAATTTGGAATGAGAGGACCTGAGTTTGAGCCCTAGGACTGATTCCTGTATGACTTTGGGTTAGATGCTTGACCTTTATGAGTCTTGATTTCTTATTTGAATTATAAAGGAGCTGGATTAGATGATCTCCAAGGTACCTTCTAGTCATAAATCCCATAATTCTAAGAAAGCTCCTCTTAGGTTCTGAGACCAGTCAGTCTTTCAGAGGAAGAAGTTAAAAACAAAACAAAACAAAAAACAGTGGGTGGGATGTAATAAAAGCAGACCAGACTGACTTTCCTTGTTCTAAAGAATAATAACCAGCCTAGAGAAGGGAAGACTGAAGGGTGATGGCACACCAAATCTCAAATGTGGGATTCTTAATATATGAATATTAAATACTCAAGAGATGGCATCTATATTGAATGAAGCAAGAGAGTTTGGTGGGTTACAAGGAAGAAATTACTTAGTGCTTCACCAGGAAAGATTGAACAACTGCTTCTGTACAGCAATAGTCTCTTTTTGCCCTATCTGAACTGTTCAGATTTGGTTTTGGTTAATCCTGTCTGGAAGAAGAGGGAAAATCAAGGACCTTTTAAGAATCTGTTGCAGGTTTAGGGTTCTTTGCCTTCCGGGGTGAAAAAAGTCCCATTGTGTCTAGAGTCCTGCTGGCTCTGCAGCAAAAGTGACCACAACAGGTCCCATGAGCTGGCTGACTTTCATTTGCCATCCCCTTCTTTACTCAGCTAGCTGTCAATAAGCATATTTCCAACTCCAGGCAGTTTCTCACTGTTGGCATAGGATAGCATGACAGACGGGATAGAAATGTTAGCCAAAGCAGACTTCCTGATTTTAAAGTCCCATTTTCCCCCCTTGGGGCTGCCAAATTTAGCATAGTGTAGCTCCAGCTGCAATGCTTCCAAGCTATCTTAGGTAATCATAACTATGCATTCCCCACAGAGAGCTCAAGGAAATTACCTCCCAGTGCCAATTTCCTATTGAAATAGTGTTATTTGGATGCTGGTCAGGTAGGCATGGACCTCCACATGTGGCATTCTAGAGGCCAAAGCCTTCAATATGCCTTAATAGCAACTAGATTGATTTGTAGATTATTGGAAGTAGAAAGAACCTTAGATGCCATCTGGTCCAAACCTTGATTTTACTGAGGAAGAGATATAAGTCTAGGAAAGGGAAGGGACTTCTTGCCCAAGTCAGTGAGAAAAAGACAGAAACCGGGCTTTTAAACTTTGTATTCTCATTGCTTTACCCTTCTTAAAAAGCAAATTTAAAAAAAAGTCATAGAATGAAAAGAATGTATTCAATACAAAATTACCCTCAATAATGGAGGACAGTAATGGGAAGCTCTGGAGTGTGAGGCACCATTTTAGGAAAGTCGATCCCTGAATAAAGCTAAGTTCTTTATATCTTCCAGCACTCAGTCCATGCTTTCTATACAGCACATACTTACTAAACGTTTTGAATGAATGAGGACAATACGTAAAGACTTGAGGTTGGCGATCGTAAAAGGAGAAGGGGATGTTTTTTCTTCTAATAAAGATCCGGGAATAGGGAGATAATTTTAACCTTGAAGGGTACCTGGAATGGGCGGCTTCTATGGATCATCAAAGAAGCCTGGTATATGGAATGCATTGTCAGACTCTGGGGTCATTGGAAACTACTTTGGGAATATTTTGCAAGAAAGCAATCCCTTTTCCTGATAGTTCTAATTATGTAGTGTTGAGAGAACATCTCCCGAACTTGTATGTCTGTTTTTATTCCAAGGCTTTGCTGAGGTTAAGAACCCAGAGCACCCAGCAACACTCACCATGGTTGGCGAAGGCCCCTACCTAATCTCTGACTTCGACAGAAGGAGGCATAGATCCTTTGCGGAAAGATATGATTCCAGTTTAAGAACGATGATCCCTTTACGGCCCCGTGCGAGGTAAGCCCATTGCCTACAGCTCAGTAGGAAGGTTCTTTCTACAAGTTCCTTCCACTATATAATCTAGTATTTGTACAAGCTGATGATATGAATCAGAAAGCCTCTTCAGGTTCTTCCTGCAACTGTCTTTGGAACCTGGGGATTAGGCAGGGAGTGTTCCCTGTTTGCTACTTTGAGAAACAGCACCCCCAGTCAAGGCAGTTGGAGTTTCTTGCCTTGGGAAGGATGTGACACTAACAATGAGTGGGTGTGTACATGTACAGTTGAGCAATACCATTTCCCCTCCCTTCCCTCTTTTTAAAGAGACCCATGGGAGGAAAGAGGAAGAGAACTAGCATTTATTAAGTGCCTACTATGTGTCAGGTCCTATGCTAAGCAATTTACAAATATTATCTCATTTGAAACCTCACAAAAATCAGGCTATTATTATCCCTATTATACAGTTGAGGAAACTGGCAGACAGAGGTTAAATGACTTGCCAGTGTCCCACAATTAGACAGTGTCCGAGATGATCTGAAATCAGGTCTTTCTTTTTTTTTTTTTTAAACCCTTAACTTCTGTGTATTGGCTCATAGGTGAAAGAGTGGTAAGGGTGGGCAATGGGGATCAAGTGACTTGCCCAGGGTCACACAGCTGGGAAGTGTCTGAGGCCGGATTTGAACCTAGGACCTCCCGTCTCTAGGCCTGGCTCTCAATCCACTGAGCTACCCCAGCTGACCCCAAAATCAGGTCTTTCTGACTCTCGCCCAGAGCTCTATCCATTGTACCACTTAGCTGCCTCTTGAAAAAAGCAGGTGACTAGAAGATGAAGCTGGGAATCATTTTCTGAGATCTTTTTTTCTCAGGGTCTCCTTTTTCTACCTGTAGCATAATAATATTTCCACAGTATTTTAAGATTTCTAAAGGATCCAAAGGACATTTACTTTCCTCACAATTGTGAGGTAAGTAGGGCAAGTATTATTGTCCCACTTTTGCACATAAAAAATACATTTATGGAAGTCTATTGATAGATTAAGGTTATGATGGTTAAATGATTTGCCCTTCTTTTTAAAAAACAAAAACAAAATGGGGGCAGCTGGGTAGCTTGGTGGATTGAGAGCCAGGCCTAGAGATGTGAGGTCCTAGGTTCAAATCTGGTCTCAGATACTTCCTAGCTGTGTGACCCTGGGCAAGTCACTTGACCCCCATTGCTTAGCCTTTATCACTCTTATGCCTTAGAACCAATACACAGTAAGAGTTTTATTAAAACAAAACAAAACAACCCCACCCCCAATAACAAAAAAGCATATCTTTCATCAAGACTGTGTATTGGCTCCAAAGCAGAAGAGTGCTAATGGCTAGGCAATGAGGGTCAAATGACTTGCCCAAGGTCACACCATTAGGAAGTGTCTAGGACCAGATTTGAACCTATGACCTCATTCCTAAATCCTACTGGTCCCTAGCCCTCCTAATTAGCATCAAACCCAGGACTCTTGAATCCTATCTCTGTCCATAACTTAAGGGGAATTCTAATAGTGTGAAGAATAATAACCTGGGTGATTATAGCATTCTGAATCCACTACCAGAATGGTATGAATTTTTAATAGAAATTCAGCTTTAGAGAGAATCATTGACATACTCAGAGAGCCAATAAGCATTTATTAAATTCCTATGTACCAGGGGCTGGGTTGAACTCTGGGGATTCAAGGAAAAACAAAAGACAATCCTTGCTCTCAAGGAGTTCACTATCTAATGGGGGGAGATAACATGAAAAGTATTATAAACAAACAAGCTATCTTCATGATAAATAGGAAAGAATTAAAAGAACTTGGGAAAGGTTTCCTGTAGGTGAGATTTTAGTTGAAATTTAAAGGAAGCCAGAGAAGCCAGTGGGTAGAGATGGAAAGGGAGAGCATTCTAGGCATGGAAGATAGCCAGAGAAAATGTCTGAAATCCAGAGGTGGAGTGTCTTCTTGTTTGTAGAACAGAAAGGAGTCCTTTGGGTGTGGAGGGGCAGAGTATAAAGTACAAGAAGACTGAAAAGATGAGATTTAGAGGTAGGTTATGAAAGGTTTTGAATGGCAAAAAAAGAATTTTTTATTTGATCCTGGAGGTGATAGAAAGTCACTGGAGTATGCTGAGTATGTGTACAATGGGGTGCAGGGTGACATGATCAGAGCTGTACTTTAGGAAAGACTCCTTGACTGAATAAAGAATGGATTGCACTGGGGTGAGCCTTGAGGAAGAAAGATCCACTAGTAAACTATCGCAGTAATCCAGGCACAAGGAGATAAGGGCCTGCATCAGAGTGGTAACAATGTCAGAGAAGAGAAGGAAGCATATTCAGGAGATGTTACAAAGGTGAAGTCAATGGACCATGGCCACAGATTGGATTGGGGGTGGGGTGGATGAGAGAGAGTGAAGAATGGTGGATGACCCACAGGTTGTGAGCCTGAGTGAGGAAGAGGATGATGGTGCCCTTGACAGTAATAGAGGAGTTTGGAAGGGAAGAGAGTTTAGGGGGAATGATAATAAGATATTTAATATGCATATTATTCCATTTTGGAATGTCTGTTTTGGACATGTTGAGTTTAAGATGTCTACTGGACATCCAGTTCAAGATATCTACAAAGTAGTTGGAGATACAAGTCTGGAGGTTAGAAGAAAGATTAGGGCTAAATAAGTAGATTTGAGAACTGTCAATATAGAGATGATAACTAAATCCATGGGAGCTGATAAAATCACCAAGTGAAATAGTATAGAGGAAGAAGAGAAGATGGCACAGGACAGAGCCCTATAGAGCACCCAAGGTTAGAGGCTATTATCTGGATAAAGATCCAGTAACATAAACTAAGGAGTGGTTAGATTGGTGGGTGGAAAACTGAGATGTAGTGATATTCTGAAAACTTGAAGAAAAGAATATCAAGGATAAGAGTATGATCAATAGTGGCAGAGGCCACAGAGAGATAAAAAATGATGAGGACTGAAAAAAGGCCATTGGATTTAAAATGCCACTGGTAACTATGGAGAGAATTGGTTGTAAGATAGTATTGGAAGTCCTTGTAGAGAGTTTAGATAAGAGTTAGAGGAGAAAAAGCAGAGGCACTTAATGTAAATGATCTTTCAAGAAGTTTTACCACAAAGGACAGAAGAAGGGATGTAAAATGATAGGAAGAAAGGAAGGATCGACTGGGGGCTTATGAAGATGGCAGAGACAAGGGCATGTTTGTAGGCAGTATGGAAGGAGCCAGTAGAAAGAAATTAAAGATAATGAAGGAGTGGGGATAATAGAAGGGGAAATAGTCTGGAGCAGATAGTTTGGAATGGGATTGTTTATACATATAGAGGTTTGCTTTGGCAAGGAGTAGGGCCTTTTTTATGTGAGATAGTGGTAGATTAGATGATAGTGGCAGAAGGCAACTAAGTGATTTGAGAGGAGGAGAAGGGGGAAAAAAAGTACTTGGAAAATGACTTTAATTTTTTTCAGTAAAATATGAGACAGAATTCTCAGCTGAGAGAGTGCGGGAAGTAAGACCAATGGAAAGTTAGACGAATGAAGTAAATGTTTAGAAGAACTGCTGTGGATAGTGGGAGAATAGGATAAGGAGTTGATAAAGGGAAATGTAGAAAGAATGCTTAGCAGCAGTGAGGGGCCTAGTTGAGTTTATGTAACTCAAATTTGTAGCGGACCCAGTTTTTTCCCCCTCCTTCATTCAGCAGAATGTGTATAGAAGCAAAGGTAGCAAATGCTAGGAATGATCCAGGATTGAGACTTAGCAGGGCACAATTGGTGATTTGATAAAGGGTCAAGGGACTTAAGAGAAGAGGATGTTGTGGAGTGGCATTGGTTTACCAAGGGGGACAAGATGGGGAAAGGAGAAGTGAGTGGCTAATGTAGGGGTGGTTTCTCTCAGAGACAACTGAGGGGTCAAGGGATTAGAGGTCCTGGTGTTGACAAAGAGGAAGGTTTAGTATGGGAAGGCAGAAGGAGAGGTGAAAAGCCAATAGACTGTTATTAGATAATGGAATTTCACAGTTCAACACAGAAGCAGTTGATTTGTGCATGATAGCAAGATGCAGGGGCTGGCTAACTATCCCTATGTGTGGCTGGAGGAGTGGTTATTAGAAGTGGGTAGGTTAAGGAATTGGGAGGTTAAGATATTTGAGGGAGAAACAATATGTATTCTAAGTCCACTAGTATGACAGTAAGAATTAGGGTAGGAGAGAAAATACGGAACATTTTGAGGAAGGAAGAGGAGTGTCCTGGAAGTCTGTATTCAAAAGCTACCAGGATTTTGATTGGGTGGTAGATGTGGAATGTAGGGATCTCAAAACAGGAGAAGTAACTGAGTATTTGTAAGAAAAGGAGAACCTGGAAGTGCCTATGGGAAGCATAGAGTGTTCTAACTCTCTCACCTTGACCAGTATGCTAAGAGGAATGAGTGAAAATGCAGCCAGTGCTGGAAAAGGGTGTCCACAGAGGCTTCCAGTCATGTCCCCTCATGGCAACCATTGCTCATTTGTAATACCCAGGGTTGGGATGTATACCGATTTGATTACATACTGACCACATTTGGCTTCTAATTGTTTGATGCACATCTTTTCTCCCTAGTGAGATGGTGAACTCCTTGAAATTAGAGAGACTATCTCATGCTTCCTCTTTAATCTTCACAAATGGGTACATAGTAAGAAGGTGTTCAGTAGAGAGGCTCAATGATAGAATTGAATGAAGCCAATTATCCCCATAGGGACAAATCTGTGGCCTTGTTCACCTAGGCTTTGATCTATAATCATTGTGATTAGCAGGCACAAATGATCTCCAAAACCTTAGTCATTTAGCTGCTTTCCTTATTTCAGTTTTTCACAACAAGGGGTGCCATTTACTGTGGCTTTTCCAAAGGTTTGCAGGTTTTACATTTAGGCTTCATAAAGCACTTTATGCACATTCTCTCAATTGACCATCACAATAATGCTATGTGGTATATAGTATTGGAATTTTATTTCCATTGTACTGATGAGGAAACTGACTCAGAGAGCAATTGAGAGCAGTAGCACTTGAGTCTTAATCTCAGCTCTGCTACTTACTGGATAACCTTGGACAAGTGGCTTAATCTCTCTGTGTCTTAGTGTCCAAATATAAAATGATAGCTTTGCTAGATGTAAGAGTCTATGTTTATTTATTTTACTAACTACATGTAATAACAAATTTCTACATGTTATGATGATTGTAAATAAGAGAATGAAAACCCATTCAGACATAATTCAGTAATACTGAAATTCAAGGAATATCAAATGTCTTCTTCCCTCCAAGGCTGGCTCCCAATCCAGTCGATGATGCAGGGCTGTTTTCATTTGCCACATTTTCCTGGCTTACACCTATAATGGTCAAAGGCTACAAACACTTTCTGAGTATGGATGCCTTGCCTCCGCTGTCACCTTATGATACATCAGATGCCAATGCAAAGAGGTACTATTGCTTTATTAAAATTTATTTCTGGGGCCTTCCTTGAAAGTGAGCCTAAAGGACCTGATTTGCTTTGGCTCTTTCACTCAACTAGGATTATTCCCTCAAAGGGGCATTCATGGATTTAGGAAAATTGAACTAACTACAAAAGACAGCCAGAGAACTGGAGGTATGGGGTGCCCTTCTTATTTCTAGATTGTATTCTTTGTCCTTGGTAGAATTTACTATTCTTCTCCCCATATCTCCTAAATCTTCTCCCCTGGAGAGTTAAGAGCTAGAGGGAGGCTTCTAAAGGAATTGTCATTTTTAGGTCAGGATGACCCCATTATAAGTACTGTCTATGACACAAGGAAGGGGTTGGATTTCAAAAACGGAAGCTTCCTGAATTACAGTGCCAAAGAAGATTTAGAGACCTGCTGAGAGTCACACAACTAATGAATCTCAGAGCTTTCGTGGGCACCTAACATATTTTAATGGACAACAATGAAAACAATAGAAATGAGGATTGTGGTGACACTTAAGAAATATTAGGCCACTGGCTTAAAAATACATGAGCCAAAGAGGAGGATCAGTTCTTCCCCTTTACTTTCCAGGAAGAAGCCATCCTGTGACTCAAGGGAGTTCATTCTACTTATGCTACTTCTCAGAAATGCTACTGAGTAGGCGACTTCACAACTTTTGTGTCTTTGAAAAAACTAGAAGAGAATAATAGCAAACAGATTGAGCAGTTGCAACTACCTCCTTTTGTCACCTGTAATCAAGTACTCACCAAAAGTCCCTTCGTGCAGCAATTTAGGGAAATGGCATAGCTGTTCTCCAGCAATCAGAGTTGCAGCATAAAAGATTTAGAACTCCATTTTACAACCCTTTATATAAATTGTGTTAGTTTTAAAGACATAGTTTTTTAAAGAAACTGGTGCCTTAGTATATACTACTCATATACTAGACCCTACCTATTTTTAGGGCAAAGAACTTACCTGGGTCCTTTTGGGCTTGAGAACTATGTAGCCAAGTTGCTTCTTGGTAAGGCATATACCAATTGGGCACCTCTTTAAGTGTGAGGTTATTTTCTAGGAAGGCGGTCCTGATTAGCCTGTCACAGTCTGGGCAAGATCTTTCAGGGATATCACTTTTTCCCTTTACTTTTCTATTGTTTGAATCCTATCTTATCTATAGAATACCAACTACAACTCAAATATTGCTCATGTCTCAGAATCACAGAATTACAGGGTTAGAAGTGGGACTTCAGAGACCACTTAGTCCAATTTATACCTAAAAAAAACCCCACCCCAGTAGAACCTTTGTTTGAAAACAAGGAGAACATCACTTCCTCTTCCTCCATTCCCAATCTTTGCTCTGAGATAGCCTATTCCACATTTGGATGGTTCTGATTATTAGGGATGTTTTCCTTAAATTGAGCCTGGATTTGCCTTTTAAAAACTGTCCTGAAATGAAATGAATCAAAGCAAAACAAGTACCCAAATTAGGTACTGGACTGGGCTGTAACAAGACCACTTAGAAGTATTATGAAAGTTGTTTTACATGGCAACCATTGGGACAACATAGATCTTTCATTTGAAAGAAAATGTTTTAGGGATCTTAACCATAGTCAACTTCCCATGACAGTAAGGGGGAATAATCAGGGAATAAATTAATATTAAAGTGATTCCCATTTGCTATAACTTCCTCTCCTGTCTTCTCTATCCTCTTTTCACAATTGATATTATGCTAAAGTGAACAACTATGGTTAAGACAAAAAAAGACAAAGAGAAGGAAAGGGTCTGGTGGATCCACAAAATTGATTTTTGTTCCTTGAGACCAGAAGTGATGGTACCTAGGCTAATCATTCCAATACCATTTTATCCCTGGAGGAAAGGACTGGGGAGGGGCAAAACCTTGGTCATTCCTATATCCCATAAGACAGTTTTCTACTATAGAAGCATATGCTTGCAGATATTACCTGTTCATTAGTGCTGAGCCTTCTTTTCAGACGTCACATAGCATTGTTTTCTAACTCTCTGATGGTATCTTTTCTCTCTATTACACTATGAGTCCCACAAAGGCAGAAGTTATGTCTTATTTCAACTTTGTATTTCCCCTGGCACCTGCCATGGTGCTCTGTACATATAAAATGTTTAATAAATGTTTGTTAAATGAATGAACAACTATGAACAACAAAAAGAACAAGTGGAAATATGATACCATTCCTTCCTCCCCCCCTCCCTTCAACACAGGTTTCGATTCCTTTGGGATGAAGAAGTAGCAAAGGTGGGTACAGAAAAAGCTTCGGTGGGACGAGTGGTTTGGAGATTTCAGAGAACTCGTGTTCTGATGGATATCATAGCCAACTTCCTTTGTATAATCATGGCAGCCATAGGGCCGGTGAGTGGGGATTGCCCTTCCACAGACTCATAATTTAGGTATTTAAACTGGCCAAGAATGTCATTAGCTAATTTCTGAGTTAATTTTAAGTTATATTATCATTATCTTTGTGCTCTTCAGAGACTCATTTTCAAAATGCTAATTCTAATTGAGTATAGCAAAGACTACTAAAATTAATTGGATGGTCTACCTAGTAAGTCAGAGCTGACATTTTCCATGAGCCTTCCATATTGGCTTAAACTATGGATCTTTGATATTACACAAGCAATTATCACTTGGATTCCACACTCCAGCCCTGAATGCCTCAAGCCAAGAAGATGAAGAAACTTCCTAGTGGCAGGAATAAAAGAAACTGTGGATATAAATATATAATGTATGTATACACATAACATACATACCTACATATATATTTGTATCTTGGCACATCAAGAGGAGTAGACAGTCTTCAATATGGTAAGATTTTATGGACACTGGGAAATTGGGAAGACCATTTGCTCTTTAAAAAATCCAATTCCCCCTGCTGTGTTAGGGATTCTACCAAAATAGCGTGGCTTAAGGTTTTACTTCCTGTTCAAATGCAAATTCTAGAAGGGATCCTACTTTGATCTGTGATATGTCATTTATACTTCAGAGTGAGTGAGATAATGAGATCTGGTTTAAATAGAAAGGAGGAGAGAGGATTTGAAAGTAACAGAGAAGTGGAAGGAGGAAGAGAGTATCCCTGAGTAGAGGGGAAATGTCCTGAAAGGAAAGTCTGAAAGTATGGATGGCAAATCTCAATTTTGAGGATGTCCCACCCTAATTGGGAGAGAGCTCATTAATTTTTGGTGAAATATCACCTTAACTCAACAATAGCCCAACTCTTGCTTAATGGCTTGCTATTAATCTTTGGCACATATCCAGTTCACTGCCTCTAATGTGGAAAAGTCTATTTCTGTGGTTGGAAAATACCATATGAGTTTAGTCTGCGGCTGGTGTCTGGTACTCAGGCAGCTGCCCTGGGTAACCCAAGGCTTTTATCACTCTGTGCTATTTTGCAGACGGTTCTCATTCACCAAATCCTCCAGTACACAGAAAACACCTCCAAGAACATCTTCGTTGGCATTGCCTTGTGTGTGGCCCTTTTTATCACTGAGCTTACTAAAGTAATATTCTGGGCACTAGCCTGGGCTATAAATTATCGCACGGCAATCAGGCTGAAAGTTGCCACCTCTACGGTAGCCTTTGAAAACTTGGTTTCATTCAAGACTCTGACACACATCTCTGTTGGTGAGGTAAGCAACCAGAGACTTGTATTAGAAAAATAAATCTGAGAAGTGGATTTTCTTTATCCATTTGCCAGCATTTCTACCTGGTAGTATTGTATAGTGGAAAGGGTGGAGGGTTTAAAATCACAGCTGGGTTAAAGGTGAAACTCTGCAGCTCTGTTCCTTTCCCTTTACACTTTACATTATCTCATTTGGTGCTCTAATCAGCTCCCATTGGTTCAGTTATCATCTCTACTCTGATAATTCCCAGATCTATACTCCTACTTCTAGTTTCTTTGCTGAGGAAAGCTCACACCTCCAAATATTTCTGGGACTTCCTGAACTAGGTGTTCCATGCATATCTCAAACTCAACATACCCATAATAGGACTCATTATCTTTCCACTCAATATAGTTTGCCCTACCCCCTAAACTAAGCTATTATTCTCTATGGCAGTGATTCCCAAAGTGGGCACCCCCACCGCATGGTGGGTGCTGCAGTGATCCAGGGGAGGTGGTGATGGCCACAGGGGCATTTATCTTTCCTATTAATTGCTATTAAAATTTAAAAAATTAATTTCCAGGGGGCTAAGTAATATTTTTTCTGGAAAGGGGGCGGTAGGCCAAAAAGTTTGGGAACCACTGGTCTATGGTATAACCATCCTATCCTCTCAGCTCCTCCAAGGCTCACAAACTTGGATTCATCCTCAACTTTTCACTCCACATATTCTACCTTCACAACATTTTTCTTTCTCTCTTTATTTTTTATCCTGGAGGTAAAAGGGAGTCACTCTTGTTTACGGAGCAAAAAGGGGTGAGAGTATGTGACACGGTCAGACTTATACTTTAGGAAAATCACTTTGGTAACCAAGTGGAGGATGAGTTAAGAGGGAACATATTTGAGGCAGGGAGACCAGTTAAAAGACTAAATGCAATAATTTAGGTGAAAAGTGATGAAGAACTCTAACCTAGGGTACTGATTGTGTGAGTGGAGAGGAGGGGACATATTTAAAAGATGCTGTGAGAGTAGAGATGACAAATTTGTCAATAGATTGGTTATGTAGGGTGAGTAAGAGTGAGTAGTCAGGGAAAATATTGAATAATATATATTATATCAGAGACTAGTAGGATGGTAGTGTCTTTGATAGTAACAGAGAGTTTAAGAAAAAGGGAGAGTTTTGAAGGAAAGATGAGCTCTGTTTTAGACAAGATGCATTTGAGATGCATATATACATGCAACCTGAGATATCCAAAAGTCAGCTGATGACTTGTGACTGTAATTCAGGAGTAAGCCTAGGTTAGTGAATACAAACCTAGGAATCATCTCCATAAAAATGATAATTAAACTCAAGGGAGCTTGGAGATCACCAAAGGCGATAGTATAGAGCAGTGGTTCCTAAACTTTTTTGGCCTACTGCCCCTTTTCCAGAAAAAATATTACTTAGCGCCCCCTGTCACATACTATCACCGCCCCCTTACAGTTATTCACTGCCCCCAAATGCACCTGTGGCCATCACTGCTCCCCCTGGATCGCTGCAGCACCCACCAGGGGGCTGTGGCGCCCACTTTGGGAATCACTGGAGAGTGAAAGAGAAGGCAGTCTAACACAGAGTCTTAGGGAACACTCACAGTAAGTATGACATTGATGAAGAAATAGCAAAAAAGATTGAGGAGAGGCCAGAGAAATAGATGAAAATCAGCAGTGACAAATTTCATGAAAAGTCAGAGAAGAGAGACTATCTAGGAGGAGAAAGCAATACTGTCAAATGCTGTAGGAGGGGTGAATAAGGAAGAGGATTGAGAAAATGCCATTAAATTTGGAAATTAAGTAACCATTGATAATGATGGCGAATGCAATTTTGGTTGAATGATGAGTTTGGGAGCCACATCTCAGAGGATTTTGAAAGACAGTGAAATAGAAGTGGAGGCACTAAATACAGAGAATTTTCTCAAAGAATTTAGCTACAATGGAGATGAGAGATTTGGGAAAATAGCTAGTGGAAATGGTAACATCAAGAAAAGGTTTTTTAAAGATGGAGGGAGATATGGGTTTGTTTGTAGGCAGAGGGAAGAAGATAGTAGATAGGGAGAGGATGAACATTAGAATGAGTGAATGGATAATAATAGTAAGGGTAATCTGTTGGAAAGAACAGGATAGAGTAGGATCAAGGGTATATTATAGAGGGGCTTGCCTTGGCATAGAGAAAGACTACTTTTTTTTAAACCTTTACCTTCTATCTTAGAATCAATACTGAGTATGGGTTCCAAGACGGAAGAGTGGTAAGGGCTAGGCAATGGGAGACTGCCCAGGGTCACACAACTAGGAAGTGTCTGAGGCCAGTTTTGAACCCAGGACATTCTGTCTCCAAACCTGGCTCTCAATCCGTTGAGCCACCCAGTTGACCCTGGGACCACTGTTTTAGTAGAGACAAGAGTGAAGGAGGAGATAGGGAGGGATGATGTCTGAGATATATAAGGAATTTCTTATGAGAAACAGCTCAATTTAAAAAAAAAACCTTTTGGTGAACTATGAGGCAAAGTCGTATAAATTGGCACATAGAAATTGAGGCTAGGAGGTATCTTAATGAGGTTTTTGAAGAGACGAGAAGTTTTGGAATAGTTGCTATGGAAAATGGAATAGAACAGAACAATTGCCTTGCTGTAGTATAGGCCTTGTTGAGAAGAGATAACATAAATTCATAGTAGTCCCAGTTGTCATGGTTTTGTGATTTCTTTTGGCTCTGTTCAGTAGCACCTGAGCAAGTACAAAGGAGGTGTGGATGGTGGAAGTAATTTAGGTTTATGGTTTGGCAAGGCATAATGGCTCATAGCACAAAGGGGCAAGAGATTTGAGTGAACAGGATAGTGTTTTCATCAAGGGCTTGAGGTAGGGAAAGGGGAGGAGAGTGTAGCCAGTGAGAGGTGGATGTCCTGAAAAAGAACTGAGAGGTGAAGGGAATAGAAGTCATGGTCAGCATGAATAACAGTGTTAGGGGTCATAAGACATAAAGATGGTATAATAAAAGGTTAATATCAAATAAAGGAATTTCAGGGTCTGTGAAGGTGGAAGATTTATGAGTGATAGAAAAAGATTTGGCTGCCTCTATATGTATCTGAGTTGGAGGGGAGGTTTAGTTATGGGAACTCAATTGATTAAGGAATAGATAATTTAGGATATTTAAAAGAGTATAAATGTATATGTCAAAGCCCCCAAGTATGAGGGCAGGGATTCAGTTGATGGGAAGCCTGACTGAGGTACTAAACTCATTGAGAAAAGCAGGAGAATGTCCAAGGAGGGTCTAACAATAATGGCTGCAAGGATCTTAATTGGGTGATAAATATGGATAGTGTGAACCTCAAAGGAGGACAGGTTGCTGAGAGATGAAATGACAGAGGTAGAGCCTGGAAGTAGCAATGGGGAGGATTGTCTCTGAGGTCTCTTAGCACCCCTCCTTCCCTCCACTGGCTAGGTTTGTTTTTCCATGCATAGGCAGTAGTTGTATGTGGTTTTCTTCTTGCCTGGTTGTCTGCATTCTTTTTCATAGGTGTCCGATGCTCGTGTCTTGGAGTTGTCTATGAGTTTTGGGGACCTGTTACAAACTTCTGAGTGTCGGTCACATAAGAGATGGAGTAATTTTTATTTCTAGCATTGGAAATCTTCCAGTTTCCCAAGAACTTAAGACAATTCTGAAAAAAAAAATTGACCTGAGAAAGCTTTTAATTTCTGAAAAAGTTAACCCTTCTGTTATTAGAATATGTATGTTTTCTTTTCAGGTGATCAATATATTATCAAGTGATGGCCATTCCTTATTTGAAGCTGCCTTATTTTGTCCATTGCCAGCTACAATTCCTGTGCTAATGGCAGTGTGCTCGGTGTATGCATATTTCATTCTGGGACCCACAGCTCTCATTGGGACATCTGTATATGTGATATTCATCCCTATTCAGGTAGGATCTTTTATTTACTTGCTGGCTTGAAGCAAACCATCCAAATACATGTTTTAATATTTTATATCTCTTGTCCAGGAAATGTGTGGGTTTCCTTTCTACATGTTGCATAAGAAAAATGTTTGATACGATTGATAATGTGTATTTCTCTGGGCTGCCATGAGCACATTTCAGAACCTGAAATGACTAAGACTTAAAAAACTTGCTCCTAACACTATACCTACAATCTTGGATTAGGAAGGAAAGGTCAAGAGGATGCTGCCTTTGAACCTTCCCTGGTGTCTTCTTCCAATGCCACATTATGCTGTGGAGATTCTTGTCTATGGGTTCTATAAGGCTCTGGTGACAGAATATGAGTTCTTCTAGGTCCTGCCCAAGCTGATGAAGCTTGGTGTATAGGTCTGGTTACGGACTGTGTATGGCTTCTCTCCGGGCTTGGTTTCAGTTCAGAGAAGCTCATCAGTATTTTGGTCAGAGGGTGATGAACTTGTGGACTCCCATGAACTTATAAAGACTGTTTAAGATTTAGGGGACTTGCACTCTTCTGAATCAAGAACGACCCACACTTATCCTTGAAGTACTGCTGATTGAACTATGCAAAGTCTGATTGAACTAAAAAAAATTCTAGGCATTAAACCCCATAAGAAAAATGTCCCAGTAC
Organism: Gracilinanus agilis; assembly: GCF_016433145.1. Lineage (NCBI taxonomy): Eukaryota > Metazoa > Chordata > Mammalia > Didelphimorphia > Didelphidae > Gracilinanus > Gracilinanus agilis. The sequence continues at coordinate 301,837,155 of NC_058131.1, forward strand.
TAACAGTAGCTGGGGATGCCAAATGAGTTTTTTGCCCAGTTAATTCCCCATCCTTCTGCTATCCATCCTGGTGCTTATGACTTCATATTGTAACCAGATAGTTTCCCACTATGAATCTCAACCCTGACCTGCTTTCCCTGATTAACTATCATCTATTTCCCCTTCATAATGATTAATAGCTCTGTCCATTTCCACTGGTCTTTTTCTTTGCTAGTCTGATGGACTAATTTAAGGAACAAATAGTTAATAGTGGCTTTCCTTTCCACATAGTTTCATACAATTATTAGAGCCTTCACTAAAGTTCCTCACCAGTGCCTCATTCTGAGGTTTAGGTGACTCTGGCTATGTCAGCAGAGCACGAACACCGGCAATTCTAAACTGAAAAGGCTTTGAGTGAAGACAGGCTTATTTGGAGTCCCTCTGATGACAGTAGGCAGACAGCCTCCTCCTCTTCTAGAGTATTCGGCTACCTGGCCTCTTGGATAGAGCAGATGATTTAGAGGAAGATGGGTTCAAATTCTATCTGAATGTGATAAAAATGGGAGTTATTATGATGATATAGAAGACTAGCTCTGACAATAAGTGTCTCAGCCTCTAGCTGAGAATCTTCCTCTATGAAGGTAAAATGCTCCACTGATCCAGATATGATTTAAATTTGAAGTTAAGAGGGAGAAGAGAACCCTACCCCTTGTTGTTCCTGAGGGCATATCTAAGAGGATTCATTCATCTTGCAGAGTCAGTCAACAAGCATTTATGAAGTGCCTACTATGTGCATGGTACTGGCTTAAGCCCTAGGGACCCAAAGAAAAGCAAATAATCTTTGTTCTCAAGGAACAGACAATCTAATGAGAAAGAATAGAGATAGGGGAGAACTCATCTGAAAAGTCATTAACACAGACCCACACACAGACACACTCACACACAGACACACACAATTATTTGAGGTCAAGAAAGAATCGGGATCACGAAGGGTATTTAGTGACAAGCATCCATAGAAGCAAATGAAAAGGTAAAAATAACAGGTAATTCTGAAGTCTGAATCAGAATGGCAGAAAATGCTCCAGCTGCTTTCTATGTGATGAATGCTAGAAATTCAGTGATGATGATGTTCCCACTTCCCCTTTAGAACCAGCATTGCTCCAAAGCCTCAATCTAAAAGCTAACTGAAGTCACTCTCTAGGCTGGAACCCTACCTGTTCCTTTGATCCTTTGGTTTTAGTTCAATTGCAACTCAACAACCCTCTACAAAGGTAACGTTTTACTCCTTGATTTCAGATGTTTATGGCTAAGCTCAATTCGGCCTTTCGAAGATCTGCCATTACTATGACAGACAATCGTGTCCAGATAATGAATGAATTTTTGACTTGCATCAAGCTTATTAAAATGTATGCCTGGGAAAAATCCTTCACAAACAACATCCGAGGTAGAATAAACATGGAGCATCTTTATAGAATCACTTACCTTGCTAATGTGCTAATCAAGAGTTCTTAAAATTAAGGGGAAAAGAATTCCAGTATCCTATAAAGGGTTTCTTTTCAGGATCTGAGAATGAAAGGGTTCATTAGGTAGTATGTCCAGGAATCTGTTCTTGTGCCTCTAAAATCAGTGTGTGTTTTATGGTTTAATATTTACTGGGGAACATTGTATTAATGCTGCTGAAGGGTTCAGGTGGGGTGGTGGATCATTTTAAACTAAAACATTTCACTAAAATATTGCATTCTAGAAGAGAGCTGTCTAAAGCTATTTACTTGAATTAGAGAATATATGTATATGTTTTTCTCTCCTCATCTGTCATAGTCACCGAATATTTGAATGATCAAATGATGTGTTCTTTTTTAGCTGGAAAAACTAGAACTCAAAGATATTGCCTTTTTTTTTTCCTTAAGAGACAATTTAAAAATTATTTTAATAGAATTTAAATGTAAATTTAATTGCAGGGGCATTTACATAATTGCTCTTATGGAATCAGGTGGTTGGCCAGTTAATGATCTGAACTGCCATTTACAATTGACTCTCTAGTTCTACAATTATACTTTTGTTGCACCAGCAATTAACTGGGGCTGAAAATATTGTATTATCATATATGAGACCAGATTTAGAAAATGAATTCTAAATACGCCAAAGGAATTGCTAGGAACTAAAGAATCACACCTTCATGATGTCCTTCCTTTCTTGCCTTTTGGCAGGAAAAAACTTGTAACTTTTTAGTGTCTCCCAAAATACAGAATTACAGAAGCTAGGCAGGACCTTAGAGAAAATCTAAGTTAGTCATCTTCAGTTTACAGATGGGGAAACTGATGCCCCTAGTGGAGAGGTGACTTGCCTAGCATTAGTGCTGTGCATGCAATATCATAGTATTTTGAACTATTTTTTCTTTTGTAGGCATAAGGAAGAAGGAAAAGAAATTGCTGGAAAGGGCAGGGTTTATACAAAGTGGAAACTCAGCCCTTGCACCTATTGTGTCCACGATGGCCATTGTCCTGACTTTCACTTTCCATGTTCTTTTAAAAAGAAAGCTCACAGCACCTGTTGTAAGACAAGTCTCTTTGTCTCTTTTTTCTTTGTATTAAGGTATCCCCTTCATGGGCATCTTGTGGCATCCGATAGGGTAGCCACTTCCCAATGTCTTTGTACCAATGCACAGGGCCTGATGACTCAATCTGACGTTTGTCCCTCCCTTTCAAAAAGAAGGGACAGGGGTGGGAATTGAAAGGTGCCAAAAAGGAAATTGCCTATTTAAAGGTCAAACCAGTAAAGAAGGAAAAACAAACTATAGAAAGAGAAGTCCAATAGGAAGAGTTGTGTAAGGATAGGAGGGAGGGGAAAAGTTGGGCCTGGAAGGGGCCAGTGTTTCTAGAACCTAACATATTAAGAGCTTAATAATTTTGAATACAAGGGAAAGTCAAAATTTATTTGGGAAGGGGGTGTTTTGACCATGGCAACTTAGACTATCTCTTAAGTTGTCAGATCAAGAGGGAGCACAGAATGTAGAGGAAAATGAAGTCATAGAGGAAGGCAAGACAAAACCAGAGGGAGAAAGGGAAAAAAAAAACCCTATATGGGAAATAGGCAGCAGAATCAAAATGGAGGAAACTGATTTGATGGGGAGATGTTTTGAAAATTCAAAACAACCTGTGTTGGGGGAATCTAGAATTATTGGTAAGGAGAATGCCTTGCATTTGCCTGGAATTCTAGGCTATAACAGCTTTTATTTTCTGAGAGCACTAGTGTTATGTGTCACTTCAGGCATAGTACACTCTTGCACATGTCAGGGGGTTTGAACTGAACCACAAACTGAAACAAGTAATACTCCTTTACTAAAAAAACCAACTTGAGCTCAACCCTGATGCTAACTTTTTTTTTAACTTAAATGGAACATAAACCAAAAATTTTCCCCATTGTTTAATTTTTCCTTACTCCCCAAACCCAAAGTGTACCAATTTAGGATTCTAGACTTTGAGGATCTGGTTTAAATTCTGGCCCTATTGTTTACTAGGTGACTTTGTATAAATCACTTGTCCTCACTGAAATTGTTTCATCATTTGTAAAATGAGGGGGTTGGACTGAATGTTCTCTAAAATTCCTTCCAGTTCTGAGTCCTATTCGATGAAATCAGAATTGAGTCTATATACTTTCTAAGATTGTTGAATCAAAGAAAAACCAGATCTCACCAAAAAAATCCTCTGTACCTGTATTTCATTCAGTTTGAGTTCCCAGCATAATCAGCTCTCTCCCCTTCCCAGTACAATATAAAGTCCTTAGTTTAGTGCCAGGAAGGAACTTGTGACTAGATAACCACTGCATACTCTTAATCATTAAAATAGTTAAAGAAGGGAGTATCTTTTGTGAAATGGGAACATTCTTTTTGGGAAATATTGGGATGGAGGAGATGAGAATTCTTACCATTCTTAGGGAAGAATTAGCCAAAACCTGTCACTATTATTCAATGATATCGGAACAGCAGTCAGGAATCCCTTAGGATTCAAAGAAAGCAGATGTGATGTCAGCTTTTAAAGTGGGTGGCTGGGGAGAAGCCATCAATTACAGACTGGTAAATCTGACTTCAGTCTCAGCAAAAACACAGGCACTGTTTATTGAGGATGAAACTGTGTGTCACTTAAGATGGAAATGGGGAGAGAGGTACTTTTCCATACAAGCTAGAACCGGGTTGGGGCCAGCTGATTGATTTCTTCAAAGGAATGACATGACATGTTGAAGAAGGCAAAGCAGAGAAGGTGATTTGCTACCAGGCGTGGGGATCTTGGGATAGGCACCATTTTCCTGGAAAGGAATATTCCCAAAGCCAGGTTCTGATGTACAGACTGAGATGGTTGTGGGTGAGGCTGGGCTACTCCTGGGGGAAGGGGCAGAGCCAGTCACTGGCAAGCTTCTCCTCGGAAATGAGAGCAGGTCCTATACTAAACAGACAAATTGAATGTGGGTTGGAGATGAAAACTCTGGCTTTGAAAGGAATCCTACTCTGAAGACCTGGAAGGAAACTAGTTCATGAAAAACATACAAGGACAATTCAATTCATGATGATGGTGGGTCAGAGTAGTCCATTGGAAAAAAGAGGACCTGTATTCAAATCTCCCTATGTGACCTAATCACTTCATTTCTCTGGATGGAGCTCAGTTTCCTCATCTGTAAAATTAGGGGTTTGGATTTGATAGCTTCAGAGGTCCCTTATAGCTCTAGGTCCATGATCCTAAAAGATCAGATGGGAGTGTACCCAATTTGAGGTGTAGCCTGTTCTGATGCCTAGTCGTTCTCCTTTGGTCTGGCCTCTTTCAATAAATGTTCTTGCTTTTAGTTAGCAGAATGTCCATATTGTGCAGATTTGTGATCAGGAAATCACTTGGTTAAATTTAAAATCCTATAGGAATAGGAATTATTAAATGCAATTGTTACTTAGATGCCAGATTTAAACTTGCCAACACCTTGTTTCTAAGCCATAGGGGAGTGGGAGAGGGGGAAAGGTTTCCCCAGAGGCTTCAAACTCTGATTCAGTGTTTCTCATCTCAATAAATTGTAACCCCCACGAATGAATGGCTTCAGACACAAGATAATGGCTCATCCCAAACCCTCATACTTTTCTTTTGTCCTGCAGGCATTTAGTGTGATTTCCATGTTTAATGTAATGAAGTTTTCAATTGCAATCTTGCCTTTCTCAGTCAAAGCGGTGGCAGAAGCTAACGTTTCTCTAATGAGATTGAAGGTATAACTGTCTCTGGGTGAGTAGGGAGGGGAATTTCCATTTCTGGGAAGGTTTCTGGGCTTGGAGAATATTGTCCTTTAATCTGGGAAATAGTAGAGACTCACTGGGTGGACTGGGTCTTCAGGTGGGTAGTCATTGAGGAAAGGTCTCACTCCAGAATTGGATGAAAATGTACAGCATTAGTCTTACCTGGGCTGTAGTCTCTAGTAAAAGGTAAAAAATGTCCTTGGTACATGGAGATGATTCCCCTAAACCATCATCAGAAGGAGATGTGCTTCCAGTTTTATTTTTGCTTTTCCTTTCTCTTCCCTTCAATCTATCCTTCCCACCATTGCCCAGAGGCACAGTGCAGGTTTGGTGGAAATATAGGTTTGGTATCGGATGACATGTGTTCAAATTCTGACTTTGTCATTTCATATCTTAGTCAACAAACAAAACATTCATTTAAGCACTTACTAGGTGCCAGGCGCTATGCTAAATGCTGAGGATACAAAGAAAGCAAAAAATAATTCCAATCCTCAAGGAGTTCCTATGATAAAGTTCATGTGACTTGTACATGACTAGATAGGTACTCATTAGATATATATACAGTTTAAATAGAAGGTAATATTATAGGAAAGGACACTAAACATCAGTGGTTAGGTTCACCAGTGAGATTTGTACTGAGTTTTGATAAAAGCCAGGGAAACTAAGAGGCAGAAGTGGGCAGGGAGAGCATATCAGGGACAGCCAGGGCAAAGGCATAGAGATGGGAAAGTGTTGTATGTAAGGAATAATGAGCAGCCCAATGTAGCCAAACTGCAGAATATACAGAGGGGAGTAAATCATAAGAAACCCAGAAAAGTAGGAAGGGACTGGGTTATGAAGAGCTTGATTAATTAGAAGGTTATTTCAATAGTATAGGCAAGAAATGATGAGGACCTGAACAAAGTTGGAATCTGTGTGAATGAACAGAAAGAGATGAACATCAGAGCTATGTTGTGAAGGTAAATCTGATAAATTTTGGCAATGGTTCGAATATGTGAAGTGAGAGTAAAGAGTCAAGGATGACACTACGACTGCAAGCCTGAGTGACTGGAAGAATGGTGGTGTCCTTGATGGTAATGGAGACGTTGGGGAAAGGATAATAAGTTCTGTTTTGGAGATGCCAAATTCAAGATGATTTTAAAATGTACAATTGGAGATATCCAAAAGACAGCTGGTGATGCAAGATTGTAACTTAGGAGAAAGACTAGGCTGAATTTATAGATCTAAGATCATCTGCTTAGAGATCATTGAACCCATGTCATTTAATAACTCTGTGCCCTTGGATAAGTAACATAAGCTACCTGAACCTCAAGTCCCTCATTTATAAAATGGAGGGTACACTTGATGGTCTCTAATGTTGCCCCTTTAGCTCTAAATCTATGATCCCAAGATCTTTCACATGAATACATCTGGCTGTTTCATTTGCTCTACAGTCTCAAATGGCAACCTACTAGTTAGCAAGTAATGATTTTCTTAGTATTCAAGATCCTATCCAATATGATGCCACCCTACCCTTCTCATCCTATCTTTATATCATGTACCCAGTGGCTTCCTCTCTGCTGTTTGAACAAGTCCAACACTCTTTTGCCTCTGTATCTTTTCTTATACTCTAGCCTATGCATAGAATCCTCATTCTTTCTCTTCCCATGTTTTGCTCTTATTTTCATTTCAACAAATATATATTAACTGTGTACTATGTGCAAAGTACTGTGCTAGTTACTGTCATATTCCTACTCATCTTTTAAAGCCCAGCTAAAATTTTACATCTTTCATGAAGAAAACTTGTTACCTGCCATAGTAATAATATTTCCCCTTTCATCTAACATACCATTTTTGTTTTGTACCTTTCTAGTTCACTTATTATGTGTATTATCATTTTGTGTATTTGTAATTTATCTCCTTCCTTGACTATAAATTCCATGAGGTCAGGGACCATGTCCCAGCAAAACTTCATACCTGCCCCACTTTCTAGTAGGTATGATGGATTTCCATTGAATTTTTCATGTTCTCTAACTTTATTCTCCCTTATTTACCCTCCCTCCCACACAGACCTGGTGAACATCATAGATTTTGGGGAGATGGCTGGGCGGAGTTGGGGTGCCCTGATTTCATTAAAATAGCCTAATCATTGAGCAGTACCATCAGAGAAAGTGAAGGGTAGACAACTTTGATGTGTATAAGAATGTAGCTTTCAACAAACTTTTCCATTGTATTTATTATGTGTTATATGCTTAAAAAATCCCAACAACAACCCAAACAGGCAAAGGTTTTTTGGATAGGTAAAGCCAACAAACCAGATGCCATAATGATGTCAGTTATACCTTCTGAATAGCCTGAAGTTCCCTAGATTTCATAGCCATTTATGGGTCATGGGAAATGCTGTGATGTTTCTTTCAGGTATATGGTGTCTTCAAAATTAAATTCTCTCTTAAATTTTAGAAAATTCTTGTGAACAGAAGCCCCCCAACTTATATCACCCAACCAGAAGATGCAAATTATGTATTGGTACTAAAAAATGCTACATTGTCTTGGGAACACGAACCTAGCCAGATAATTATCCCAAGGAAAGAATTTAATAAGAAGAAGAACTTGAACTCAAAAAAAGAATCAGGCTCAGAGACTTCTGTTGACATGAGTCAGAAATTCCATGGGTTTACACAGCCAAGTGAAGAAGAGAAGACAAAACCAGTCTTACGAAAAATAAGTTTGGCTGTGAAAAAGGTAGATTTTTCAATCCTAGAGTACCCCTATGTCCATCTTGATATGAAATCTGCAGGGGCTTATACAGAGTTGAGAGCGAGGCACAGTGGAATTTTTGAGAAAAAGAGCTACATTCTTCTCTCAGCATTCCAAACAGATCATGGCCTGACTAACCTTAATACATACACATGTTAATTAGAAGAATATGCTTACCTATATTGGAAGACTCTTTTTTTTTTGCCATTGATCAGTGTCTTTGATCAATGCATGAATACATCATTTCTTGTGTGCCTGTGCACATGAGCATGCAGTCAGGAGTGGACCGATACAAATGGGTCAACTTTTTGAATTCTTTGAAAAATGAACCAGGCTGATATAGTAAAACCAGTATTTAGTAATTCCTCCTTTCAGAATTGCTAAATCAAAATAAGCTGCATCTCTAGTTGCAAAGAGGGGTGGGTAGGAGAGAGGCTACAACTCAAAAAGGGAGAATGTTTCTTGTTGATTATGCAATGTGGAGGTCAACCAAGAGTATAACTTCTTAGAGCAAGTCAAGAGGTGATCTGTCACACATTGTTAATGTAACTGGGAACTATCTCAAAAATGAAATAATGTGATATGAGGCTTTTTTGTTTCCATAATTCCCCTTGGCTCCCATACTTTCTTCAAATTTGACTCAGAAGTCATTTTAATTTTTTAAAAATGGAAATTTTGTTCTCCCCCTCTACATTTTTTTATTTTGCTCTTTTAAAAATTATTATATTTATCATTTTAAGAGCCATGCAGACAAGGTGCAAATACTAAAAAACAAACAATACCCTCCCCCTCCCCAACCATCATCTCTCTACATAAGTCTGTATATGGGGTATGCCAGATAGGGCTGCCCAAGATCCAGAGCCCAAAATGGGATGGATATAACTTTTCTAGTCTCTGGGAACCCCAGTTACTATAGCTGCCAGTTCTCCTCCTCCATTACTCTACTTCCTGCCCACTTCCCATGAGGCGCTGATGAGGAAGAAAAATGCAACAAGTCTAGTGACTTGGTTGCCCTGAAGACCCTGGCCCTCTTTAAGCCTCCAACACAAGGACTTTCTTTGCACAGCAGCTTCATCTGTTAAGGTTTATATTTGTATTTGGGGAGACCAGTTCCTATTGAGTGAGATGTCTGTCCCACTCCTACCAGGAGACTCCTAAGAGGAAACAACCAGTTAGATGTTTTTTTTTATTTACACTTCTCTAACCATTTTGTTTTATGTCACTCAAACTAAAATTTTGAGTACTGTTGCTCTGGTTGGTATGATCAAGGAAAGCAGAAAGGTTAAAATTTTACAGGTTAAAAGCTTTTAAAAGTTGAGAATTACCAAAAAAGCTGCTTCTAATAGCAATCCTTAAACTCTACCACCTCTTCCATGGCTAAAGTGCAGGGTTAAGGAATCAAGGTACAGTTCTGAAGGTACATCGTTAGCCAAGAATATAAGGCTGAAGAAGATAATTCTGTATTTTAGAGTAAGAGAAAGGATCTGATTAAAAGGAATTATTTGTAATGTTAGCATTTTTGAATTAAGTTTAGATATTAATTGTAAAAAAATTACATTTGATCATTTAATTTCTTTAGTTTGATACATAAAATAATATCTTTTCTAATTGAATATTCAATAAATGTTCACTTAAAAAAATTCTCTGACTGAATACCTTAATGAAATCTCCTATACAAGCTCCATGTCTTCCTGTCTGATTTGAGTTTTGTCTTCTTCCTTTTTTGACCTGAATGTCTGGGAAGCAATATCACTGCCATTTGCAATACAGTCTTTTAATGTACTTATGATAAACAACAGCCAATTTAATCTTCCTTTGTCATTGATGATCTAATTAGGTGTAAAACTAAAGGCTTGACTTTTCAGGTCTCTTCCATTTTGAAAGAACATTTAAATTTAGTTTATAAGGAACTGAAGGCTGTTTGATAATTTCAGATTGAGTTATTATGGTTGTCATGTGGATGATAACTTATGAAAACAACCACCTCTCCACAGACGAATATGCTTCCTTTTCTCCCTCTTGGATTGAACTGGTTCTTTGTTTTCATTATTTTTTCTTTTTGGAAGGCTCTGCTTAGGGCAAATTACCTCTCCAAACAAGGTGGGGTTGTTTCTCTAGGCCCAGCACGAGAGCAGTGCTTCATGGCCAATGCTCATACATTATTACAAGAAGCCCTCTGGGCTGCTCTGCTCTGCTGCACAGTGAAAAGGATTTAATTAAGACTTACATTTCTGCATCCCAATAAGTATTAGGGTTTGGACCTTTGAGGATGATGACAGGCTTTCTCAGAGTGACATTTCTCATCCCTTCTTCTTTGCATCTTAGAGCAAAGGCATTGTGACTAGGCCATCAGGGTAGGGGGTCCTGGCAACATCGCTGTGTCTAATCTCTGTTGTTTTGGCAGGGAGAGGTCTTAGGAATTTGTGGCAATGTTGGAAGTGGAAAGAGTTCCCTCATATCAGCCATCTTGGGACAGGTAAGAAAAATGCTAAAGAATAATTTTTTAAAAATTTCATTTCCCTAAAGTAAAGCATTCAAATGACTCCTGGATGATCTATTTCTTGTCACAAAGGGGCATAAGTTACTTGGCAAGTTCAGAATCCTGGGCAGAGTTCTATTGTATGAATACTTTGTTTCTTGTCCTATGCAATGAAAATAAGTATTCACAATGGTTTCTCATTGGTGATTTCTCATGCGTCACAGCTTTACTTTTCTATATCTGATGTAGGACATGGTGCCAGACATACTTGCTGTCCAAGAAGTGAAGCTTAGAAAGTTATTGACCCTTTAGTGATGGAACTAAAAAAACTTTGCTCTCCTTGATTTTATGGGATCTTAGATTCCCTTTGAGTTTCAGAACAAGTTCCTTCTGCTTTATGAAGCCTTATCAGTGGCCTCTCCTTCACATTACATCGTAGTGGTTTATCTGTATGCCCATGTGTACTATGTTTCTCTACATTCAAACATGATCTTCTTGAAATTCATATCCCACAGTGCCTAGCACAATACCTTAGACAAAGTCAGCCAGTCAATTAGTCAAGTATTACTATAATTACATATTATACATATATATTAACATTAATATATTAGTCAATTATGTACTTGCCTACCATGTGTACTATATTAAGTGCTAGGAATATAAAGGAAGGCAAAGGATAGTCCCTGTCCTTGAGGAGCTCACAGTCTAATGTGAGGGGAAGTCAACATGCAAATAACTATGTACAAACAAACTACATACAGAATAAATAGGAAATAATCAACAGAGGGAAGACACTAGAATTAAAAGGGATTTGGAAAAGGCTTCAACAAATTCCCAACTTCGGTTGGAACTTCAAGGAAGTCGGGGAAGCCAGGAGTTGAAATGAGGAGGGAATTATTCTAGGCATGGAGGACAGCCAGCGAAAATGCCTATAGCCAAGAGATGGAGTATCTTGTTTGAAGAATAGCAAAGCAAGCCAGTGTCATTGGAATGAAATGTATGTGTGTGGGATATAAGGCATAAGAATACTGGAAAGGTGGGGAAAAGGGTAGGTTATGATAGGCTGTGAATATTAAAGGGAGAATTTTATATTTAATCTCAGAAGTGATAGAGAACTCCTGGAGTTTACCGAATGTGGGATGGGAAGTGACATGGTTGGACCTGTGCTTCAAGAAAATCACTTTTGTACCTAAATGGATGATGGACTAAAGTGTAGAAAGACTTGTCACAGGCAGAGTGCACTTGACAGTAATTGGGAAGCTTTGAAGGGGGCAAGGTTTAGGGGGGAAAGAAGAATATAGAATGGGAATCAAAAGAACTGGGTTTGAAACCTGACTATTCTTACTAGGCTGGGTAATTTAAGGGCAAGTCATTTCAACCTTCTATGACTCGGTTTCCCACAAGATATTGGGTGGTGATAATTTAATGACATATATGTACAGACATACATACATGCAGCTGTAAAGTGCCATGTGAATGTTAGCTACTATTAATAGAAGCTAAGAATCATAGTAGGCTTTAACAGTGTAGTAATAAACCATGTCTACCCTCAACTCTCTTAGTAGTGTTCATGTGGTGATCATGGAATACTGTTGACAGAAAGAGGATATAATAATATACAGAATGTAACTTTGCAGACATTTGGATACATGAATGTTTTATGTTCTTATTTTAGATGCAGTTATGGAATGGGTCTGTGGCGCTCAATGGAACAGTGGCTTATGTGTCACAGCAAGCATGGATCTTTCATGGAAACATGAGAGAAAACATATTATTTGGAGAAAAGTTTGAAAGTCAAAGGTAAAAATGTGTTCCTCAGTAAATGCCATTTGGAATGATGACAGCGTGAGTTTCTTTTTTAAAATGTCCCATTGTATGATCCAGGACAATTCTGAGAAACTTATGACAAAGAGAGCTGCTATCCACCTCTAGAGAAAGAACTGTTAGGGTCAGAATGCAGGTCAAAGCATACTATTTTTCATTTTAGTTTATTTGTGTTTTTATTTTAGAGTTTTGGTTTTATAAGATAATTCTCTTACAAAAATGATCAATATGGAAATATGTTTTGCATGATAATACATGTATAACCCAGACTGAATTGCTTGCCAGCTCTGGGAGGGGGGAAAGAAGGAGATGATTTCAATCATATGACTTGGGAAAATTTATGTGGAAATTTGTTATTACATGTAATAGGTAAAATAGAATATCTTTATAAGATAAAACATAAAAATATCCCATTGCAACATTTATAATGGCCAAATGGATATTGCTTTTTCTTCTAACCATCCTGGCAGACTGGAAGAAACTGCTTCTGAGTGCCCATGTTCACACACTGAGAAGCTAATTTGAATCAGAACTTTATCTCCACTGTCAAGTAGCATATGCTAAGGACTTAGCATAACAGCACATATGTTTACTGACTGCAGAAAAATGAAGCCACTAATTTTGCTTTAGGCTGAGTAACCTAAGCCTCTCTTGAAATCAGTGGCAGGTATGCGCTTAATCAGTCCTGACATTAATTGATGCCACCGTCCGGATGCGTTGCTATTCCTTTCCTGGAAGTGATTTAATGGAATGGGAACAAAATCTCCATTTTTAAGACCATGCTGTTAAAGTGAAACTTATTGAGGAAAGAGGGCATCAGTTTTGTTAGAAGAATGAAGGTGGAGGTGGGGGCTACTGGTGGTAAGTAAGAGGGAAATGTAGCCTTGTAGACTAGACTGAGCCCTACACTCACCAAAAGTCTCAGATCCTATCCCTGAAAGTATAGGGGTGAGGTGATGGTTAGAATAAGGCTTATGTACCTAACCTTGCTCCATATACCAATCTGAAGAACAGAGTGAATTTTAGAAACAAAATAGAGTTTCAAAGGCAAATATTAAGTTTTTCAACAATACACAGCTTGGAATTCTTTCTCAAAAATCCTGCTTTTTCAATTTTCCTCTTTAGGTACCAACATGCCATCAAGGTCTGTGGCTTACGGCAGGATTTGAAAAATCTTCCTTATGGAGATTTGACTGAGGTGAGCATTGCCATGTCCTCACTCAGAATGACAACCACAAAGGCAGGCTCTTCTCCCAGATCCCTCACTAGTGGGGACCTATTTTAGTTGAAGACTCTTTGAGGAGTAACAAGACTCTTGATGAAATCTAAAGTTGAAGTTCTCTTCAGAATCCTCAGTAGAAGTTTTTGTCTCTTTTCTTCATTGTTCCTCAGCTGCACTTTGCCTCTTATTGAGTTGAACAAACTAGACTTCCAAAAGGCCAGGAACAAGATATTGAATCAGGCCAAACTTCTCTGGATATGAGCAGGTCTGGTCTTTTGCCACCATAGTCAGTAAGGTGAATTCAGCAGGCTTTGAGGATCCATATTTTCAGAGGTGCTTCACCCACCTTCCTGATCTGATTTGTTGGATTAACTGTCATGATTAAGTTTCTACCAAAACTGTCCAATCACTGTTGCCTCTTGGTGAAGGGAAGAACATTCTCTTGGCATGAACAGTTCTCTGATCAAAGGCTCTTAGCAGACTGTTTTTCACCTTAAAAGTTTCCCATAAGGACATAATTAGGGTCTGGGTTCTACCACTTCCAGTTTGACATATTATTCTGGTCTGGAGGAGGGGCAGGAAGAAAAGATGATTGTCCCTCTGCCACTGCCAAGCTTGAAGTTGTGTGTATGTGTATGTGTGTGTGTGTGTGTGTGTGTGTGTGTGTGTGTGTGTGTGTGTGTTGGGGAGTGGGTGAAAAAGGTTGCGTTAAGCAACTTTATTTCATTATAAATTGGAAGCACCAGACTAAAAACTTAGACTAGCTTCTTTGACAACTGATTATTCCTCCCAAGCAGAAAATGGAAGGGCCAATAGGACATGCTCTCTCTATTCTTTTACAGATTGGGGAGCGGGGCCTCAACCTCTCTGGAGGCCAAAAGCAGAGGATCAGTTTAGCACGAGCCGTATATGCAAACCGTGAGATCTACCTATTGGATGACCCACTCTCAGCAGTGGATGCCCATGTTGGGAAACACATTTTTGAAGAGTGCATTAAGAAGGCACTAAAGGGGAAGACCATAGTTCTGGTGACTCACCAGCTACAGGTAATGGGAAGCAAGGTGTTCTTTGTGACCACAGTACCAGTAGACACTTTCTGACTTAATACCATTCTATTTGCACAGTCAGTAAACTAGGTCATTTATAGAATAATTCCTAATGGACATAATACTTTGAGCTTTACAAAACACCTTCCTCACAACCGCCTTGTGAGGTGGGTAGCATAAGGATAATTATACCTGTTTTACTGATAGAGCAACTGAAGCTCAGAGAAATTAAGTGAGCATCCAGGATTCCTGACTCTAAGACCTGGGCTCTTTGCACTCCATCATACCCTAAAATGAGGGCTATACAAACTCTGGGACCATGCAGAGGGTAGAACACAAGCCCACTAACCAAAGGGAATTCCGTATTTAATATCCTGTGCAAATCTATTCTTTGTGTGCGTAGCTACGACAATAGCTGTCTCTAAGAAGCCTTGTGACTTTGGACAACTTTTCTAAGCCTATGTCTTTTCCTTTATAAAAGTGAGGAGGTTGAACTGCAGGATCTCTAAGGTGCCTTCTTCCAGCTCTAACAAATTGTGGGTGTCTCCTCCCCACTCTCCCCACACACTTCAAGATAACTTCAATTTACTTTTTTGCCTTTAAGAAAATGCAACTAACCACCAGGTGGCACTGGGAGAATGAGCTCCATTTTTTGGCAGCCCAGTCTGAAGAGAAAGGAAGAGAGGGTATATAGTAGGTCAGGAGGAATTTTCTGCCTTTATGTTTTTGGGATGGTTTATAGCTTTTTCTAATATAAGTAGAAACAAGTGCAATGACTGTGGTAAACTAGCCAAAGAAATCTGATGTGGGATTGCAGTCTATGTAAGTTTGTAAAATAAAATGAAGCATATCTTTTTTAGCACCACACAGGTTTCACCTATTTATACTATTACTTGAGCCTCCATCAATGTATATCTTTATACCAGGCCATACCAAATGATGCATGAATTCAAAAACCAAAGGCACATAATTAAAATAAAGCAGGAAGGTAAACAGCAAAGAATTGAATCAGTTAGTTAATGATCCCTGCACTCATACCTATGTGGCTCTGCCCTTCTGCCTCTCCAGGGGGACACCACTCAATCTGCCATCTGATCCCTCTGCATCCCCAACATAACAGGAAGGGAACACATATCCACATTCATGCTAGCAATCCTGAACTTTAAATCCAAAGCCACTCCGTTTAGTTTGCGTATTTCTTCTTCTCCTGGGCAATGGACAAACACTAAAGCCTCTTGTCATATAGCTTTGAAAACAAGACACCCCAATTCAGGAAGCCATGACCAGTTTCACCAAGCTTGCTTTTTCTTCACATTACTCCATTTAAAAGTCACTAGTCATGATGCCAGCTGGGTATTAGGGGCACAAAGACCAAAGCAAAACACCTTAATTAGGTTGCTTCTTTTTGCTCTGACTTTGTCCCAGAGGCAATGTAGTAAAATGGAAAGAGTAGCTTTGGAATCAGAAGACGTGGAATCAGAATTCTGACCATGTCACTTACTCCCTGTGGGAATATAGAAAAATAATTTAACCTCTCTGAGTCTGTTTCCTCATCAATAAAATGAATCTGGATTAGGCCAGATGATCTCTAAGGTCTCAAGTTCTGTGATCTCTACTCCTTCTTTTGCTCCTGTGTCTCTGCTGCCTATCCTTCTGCAACCCTGCACAATAGGGTTTTATGTAAGACTAATGGAATGTACTATAGAAAGCCTCTGTAGGCAAAAGCTACACCTTCTGGGAAATGTGCAGAAAAATTCCTCCAATGAATGAGGCTTCCTTGGCCCACATATAGTTGGAAATAGGAAATAGAACAGACTAATGTAAGAACAATTAGGAACCTTGAAAGGCCCTCTGAGATCATTTAGTACAACCCCTTCATTTTGCAGATTAAGAATCTGAGGCCCAGAGAGGAAGAGACTTGTCCAAGGTAACACAGATAATAATTGTGTGAGCTTTTTAACCCAAAGCCTCTGCCTTTCCATCCTGAACTCTTTCCATTAAATCATGTAGAGCATCACTCGCTAGTCAGAAATACTTTTTAAATTTTCCCTTTGAGTTGAGGCATATGTTTTGGTACAGTAGAAAGAGCTTCAACTAGAGAATCAGCAGCCATATACTAGCCAATTTGATTGAACTTTTCATATTAACAAGCATTTATGATACCTAAGATGAACCAGCCGCTATTTGAGTTACTGGGGATGCAAAGATTAAAAAAAAAAAAGTTCATGCCTTGAAGCTTATAACCTATACCCAAGGTAAGTAAGTAGACACAAAATCTCTTCCAAGTAAGTTCAGGATAAAGAGGAAGAGGACTAAAGTCTTGAATAGAAGCAGAGGGAAGTATCAGGAAAGACATCTCCGAGAAGTGGGGCTTGAGTTGAGCACTGAAGAGAGTTAGGGATTCCAAGAGTCGGAAGTGAGGAAGGAAAAATTCAGGTCTGTTCATACAAGTCGGCCCGTTCAAAGCAAAGAGGCAGGGGATGAAATGTTGTGTACAGGGAACAGTAAGCATGCTACTTTGTCGAGAGTGTAGAGTGTTTTAGGAAGAGGAATCTTAAGCCAGAAAGTTAAACTGGAGCTAGACTGTGAAGGACTCTAAATGCCAAACAGAAGCCTATATTTTATCCTAGAGTCTCAATAAAGGAACTACTTAATTATCTTGAGCGATTCCGTTACTTAGCCAGACTTGAATTTCAGTCCTTGACTCTGCCACGAAGTCTGTGTGACCTTGGATAACTTGTTTTTCTACTCAGAGGCTCAGTTTTCTTGGATATAAATTGTAGGAAAAAATATCCACCTATCTCAGATTATTGTGAAATGATATAACAAACAAAAATGTACTATGTAATGGTTAGGTGGTAATATTGAAAAAAAAAAAAAAAAGAAACTTAAGAGTGGTGTGACCTAGACCTTGAAAAGTCAAGTCATTCTCTCCACCGAGATGCCAAGAAGGTTTGGGCATTTGAAGTTTTCTCTGGGAGAACCACTTTTTTTGTTCATTGTGCCTGTTCAATGACCTTTGCATGGATTATAAAGACTTGACCAATGGATGTTCAAGGTTTTAAGACTTCTTTTATTTGGAGTTCACTAGTCTTGCCTCCCTGAGGTCTGAACACATAAGAAGTGACATTCCTTTCAGGCTTCTCAAAGAAGAATGTGCAAATTTTAAACTCAGCCAGCAGGTCTCTGATGAACATTCATAGTTCTTCATTAGCATAGGTGCCTATTGTACATTTAAAGAAAAAGAAAGAAAAAAATTTAAAGGAAGAAACCCCTTTTCTCAGATGGATTACATCCTCTATCCTCTTACCCACAGGAAAGACAGATTTGACTCTGTGAGACGAGCTCAGTTTTATTTCAGAATCAATGGAAAATATTGTTCAGTCCAGCTCTGTGAGACAAGGATTGATAATGGAAATAAGGGTTTTGGGGTAAAAGTGCTTATATAATCCTAATATATGGATGATACTGTAATAGCCTAATTATGTATTTGAAACCATGTATATATAATTAACTTCTTATAGGAATTATAGAAGCCCTACCAACAACAGAGGGTATAATAATCTATTGTGAGGATGAGTGACAATAATGAGCAATGATGGTAATGATGATGGTGATGACATTACTGTGGAAGCAATCAATAAACATTTGTTAAGTGCCTATAATAATGTGACAGACACTTTACTAAGCACTGCCGATACAAAAAGAGGCAAAAGACACTCTCTGCCCATGAGGAGCTTACAATCTAATGGGGGAGATAATATGCAAACAAATTTAAACAAAGCAAGCTATATACAGGATAAAAAGGAATCATTAACAAAGGGAAGGCATTAGAATTAAGTGGGGATTAGCTAATTTATAATTAACACAAAGAAAGTAGAAGAAATATATTTCTGGTGTCTCTCAAGCATTTTATTGCATTTAGAGCTGGAAAGGACCTTAGAGATCTAGTCTAATCCTCTCATTCCACAGGGGAAGAAAAAACCTCAGAGAGCTCAAATGATTTATCCAAAGTCACTCGGATAGTAAGTAGGGGAGCTGGGATTTGAACCCTCTAACTCTAAATTCAGTCCACTTTCTAGTACATCATACTACCACAATACTTTTTGAGGTTTATTCCATTTCATTTTATAAATCAATGTGAGATATTTCTAAAGTGCTTAGCATAGTGCTTTATCTACAGTAAATGTTTAATAAATCATTATTCTCTCCCCCTATTAGGATGATTATATTGTTTGTGTTTATAAATACTAACGGTAATCATGGTCATCAATGTTTTTAAAGTTTGCAAAACACTTTACCTACAATAATAGCTCGTCTGAGCCTCTTGATAGTTCTGTGAGAGATTACTACATGTATTATCATCTTCCATTTTATAGAAGAGAAAATTGAATTTTAGAAAGGTTAAGTGACTTGCCTAGGGTCACACAGCTAGTAAGTACTAGAGGTGGGATTGGAAGCCAGATCTTCCTGATTCCAAATCCAGGCCTCCCTCTCTCTGCCACACCATGATACCTCTCAACAAGGTTATGTGACCACTTTTGTACTCGGGGTATTTTCATATGCCAAGCTAAGAGGGACCATGGGAGATACTTGGTCAATGGAAGAGACTATTTCTCTCTGTAATTTTCTTTGAATGAGTGGTTCTACCTTCTGTCTTTCCAATGCATCATATTGTAGATTACTTTTACATTTCTGCAGTTTTTAGAATTTTGTAATGAAGTCATTTTATTAGAAGATGGGGAGATTTGTGAAAAAGGAACTCACAAGGAACTCATGCTGAAACGAGGGCAATATGCAAAAATGATTCACAACCTTCGGGGGTTGCAATTCAAGGTAACTTGCAGTCTTTCCAAAAAGATGTTTGGGAGGAGCTACTTATGGGTTTCTTTCTTTGGCAGATTGCAGGTTTTCCTTTTCAAGAGGGATTTTATTTTGTTCCCAGGATCCTGAAAACATTTACAATGAAGCAATGATGGAAGCCCAAAAGGAGAACCAGGAAGATCACGCTTCCAACGGAGGGGAAAATGCTGGTACAATCAGAATTAGGGTCTCAAGTCTCTTATTGCTCATGGCTAGTGAATGGCTCCATAGCTGTCTTTATTTCTAATCCTAGCTTTGGCTCCACAAGATGCGAAAGATGGAGGAAAAGAATCCGAGTCAGATCTCGACTCTATAGAAATAAAAGGTATGGTTTCATTCATCACAATGGATATTTATAAAGAGCTTTTAGATTTACAAAGCAAACTATGAGGGAATTAATTAACCAATCTAATGACAGATAGGTGACAATTTCATGCCACCTAGTGTCCATGGTAGGACTCCAATCCAGATCTTCCTCATCCAAGACCAGCATTCTTTTGGTTCTGCCATACTACTTCATTCATTTATGCGTTTATTATTTTAAAGCATTATCCATAGTAGCTCATAATAGTAGTTCACATTTTTATAATATAATTCAGGAAATGCTTTTCTTGACAATAGCCTAGTGATTTGGTGCAAGGCTTATTATCATCCCTATTTTACAGATAAGGACTATGTAGCCAGGAGAGCCTTCATGATTACCCCACAGTTCCATAGCTAATAGGTGGCAAAACCCAGACTTAAACTGACCTCTCTAACTCCAGGTCCTCTTAAATACACTGAAATTCTGAGTTCCAGGTATGCCCAGCTCCATGCTAAGCACTGTGGGTTAAAGCAATGTCGGTCTCTGCTCTTGAGTTGGGAATCTTAATTCTGCAGCTACATGAACCAATAAGGAAAAAAAAAAAAAAACAAAGTTCACCCACCATAAGCCAAAGTGTATATAAAATGCTGAGGAAATGTGGAGACATTGCAAATGGGGAGGGGGCTTGGGCCCAAATTAGAGGATCACAGAAGGCCAGAGATCATCTCATCTGACTGCCTCACTTTATAAAGAAGGAAAATAAGGCTCAGCATGATTAGTTGACTTGTTCAAGGTCATACTAATTAGGGAGTAAGAACTTTCTAGTTCTTCAGACTCTAAATTCAGTTGTTGTTGTTTTGCTACCACCCCATGTTACTCCTTTGGGAGATTTGGGAGCTACTCACACATGAATTTAAATCCTTAAAAAGTGATGAAGAGAGAGATTATTTTTCAAAGTTAAAGTTTTAGACCTTGGGAAAAAACCACATAAATTAAAAAAACAAAACAAAACAATGCCTTCTAAGTGAAAAATCTGTGATAGATACAAGACTGAGAAAAGGAAAATCATCGTTGTTGCCCTGGAGGGGTCCTGGACCTCAATGTAGGAACCATTTGTCTCTTGCCTTAGGTTGGATGGAAGATGAGGGAGATGACCCTTTTGAAAGATATAGCAAAGTTGGGGGAAAGTGAATGAGGTGCCTTCATATTGGACATCATAAAAACCACCCCTAACCTCAGGGTCAAATGCCTTTACCCATCGCTAGGGTTATCTTGTCTTTTAGCAGGAATTCTACTATTAACTTAAAAATTATGCATCTATCAACTGAGCAGTTTACTGAAAACTAATGAGAAAAGAAAGGGAGAAAACTTGCAAGGACGATTCAAGAAACTGAGGCCTGCTACCTTTGGTGTGAAAGCATTTTATAGAATGTAGTTAAAGAGAAAACATTAGAGATACTCTAGGTGATACTAATGAACTCACGAAAGAATTTGGTCAGTTTTTTTTAGAGCTAGGAGAGGGCAGACATTAGGATCTGCCTGTGTGAATCCTGAGGTTTGTGAGAATTCTCATTTTTGTTGCCTCAGAGAGAGGCTAATATTCTTGAGCCCTGCTAAGTACATTCAAAGGAAGAGAAAGGTTCTCAGACAGTGTATAATGGAGTTTCTATTCAGTGAGCTGCTCTTGAGCTGTGAAAGTTGTTCTTAGCAGGGCAGAGTCTGTATATCTATAGTGTACTCATCAGCCCAACACTATACATAACTGCCTTTTGCTTAGAAGAAGGATTTTGATTTCTGGCTTTGCTTGGGTGTTGACCTTTTCATTTTGCTCTGTTGAGAGGTAGAAGGTGGGAAAAGGGCAACATCAGAAAATGGTATATTCAGACAGAGCTGCTGGCATTCCTTTGCAGGCACTATCTCTATTTTGTTTAACCTTATGTTTATGAGCATGGGGGAGCTACTTTCTAGATGCACAGAAACTAGAATGGGACTTAGGGTGACAGTGTGCCAGGGGCTACAGTCCTGGACCACTCCTTGTTGTGCACAATTTAGAAATCAGTTTGTGTGTGGAGGAATCTTATGAATAGCTACTGACTACTTCTCTTTGTGTTTTTCTTGGCAGTTCCTACACACCAACTCATTCAGAATGAAACATTCCAGGAAGGATCAGTGACCTGGACAACGTATAACACGTACATTAAGGCTAGTGGAGGTCTGGTATAAAATGTCTCTGATTTTAATTTATGCTTTATTCTTTTTAAGACTGTTCAGTTCACATTTTATGACTTCTTTCACAATTACTATTTTATACTAGAGCTGTTAATCAATGCCCTTCCTGAAATCTAAAGTTTGAGGAATTCAGTATTTCAATGGAATCATTCTTTATCGCCCAGTAAGGCTGCCAGCCCTTATTTTAGGGAAAAACAAGTGGGAACCAGGAGCCGACCAGCTTCATCGCCTGAAATGGAGTGCTCTGATCACCTAATATGACTCCAGTCAATTCAAAAATAGTACCTGCTTTCACAACAAAATCCCCACCACAAAGGAATGTGCCAGGCTTGGAGATGTGGAATCTTTGTTGTTTGTAGTGTGTATATTTTTCCTCGTGAGATCAGCATTCTATTGAAGAATTCTGAGTCTCCTCAATGAATGTACATTTTCGTAACACTCCAGTGCCATAGGCAGACAATCAGGACCAATTTTCCAATTGAAGGGAACAAATAAATCCAGGATGACAGTGCTCTGTGCACAGAATTTTACATGTGAGCGCCCTCATGTGAGGTGGTTCCTGATAGGTGGCCGTAATTGTTTGGGGAGCTGGAAATACTACTTTGAACATTTAAACACCCACAAAATATCTGGACTCTAGGAGGACAAAAAAATCTGGCTTCTATCATATGAGTAACTAGTTTGGGGATTTCTCCCTCCTCTTCTAGGGTATCTCTTATCCATCTTTGTGGTGTTTCTCTTCTTTTTGATGATTGGAAGTTCAGCCTTCAGCAACTGGTGGTTAGGTTATTGGCTAGATCAAGGATCTGGGGTAAGTTTAATTCATTTTACATTTTAAAATATTTAAGTAATATTCATATCTACAGTATTGGTATCACTCCAATTTACTAAAAGCAAACATGCTGTTAAAGTCTGTAACAACATTTAGAGACATAACTAGAAATGTCTTAACCTGGGACAAAACCAATCCAGTGGAGAGGGAACTATCCAACATTTAAGTCTTTTCAGAAGTAAAATGAAGAGCTGGGGGCCAGAGGATCTCTCTGGTCCCTTGAAGCTCTAAATCTCATGAACTGAAAACATTTTAAAGAAGAACCAATTTTTTCAGCTCTTGTTCCATTACACAAATGGAAATGCCCATTTGCTTCTACCTTCGGGAACATCCTTCAAAAGTGGTATCTCGGGGGCAGCTGGGTAGCTCAGTGGAGTGAGAGTCAGGCCTAGAGACAGGAGGTCCTAGGTTCAAACCCGGCCTCAGCCACTTCCCAGCTGTGTGACCCTGGGCAAGTCACTTGACCCCCATTGCCCACCCTTACCAATCTTCCACCTATGAGACAATACACTGAAGTACAAGGGTTTAAAAAAAAAAAAGTGGTATCTCCAGCTTAGGCAGGAAGGTGTTACTTCAAAGCACCCCTGTTCAATTATTCTCCACTCCGCCCCACTTAAGGTTTCTCTGTGGCAGCCACAGTGAAATGTTGATCTGATAAACAAGATCAAATGCCCCCAGCATGCAGAAATCCACTAATCTCCAAAAAAAACTTTAGAACTTGACATAAATTAGACATTTCCGCCAAACTTTGGGAAGAGCAAATGAACTCACAAAGACTTTTCACCCTTGGGGGAGGATATTCTAAAAATGATTGCATCTTCAACTTTCCAAAGGAGGGCTTCAAGATACCAGAAGAGCCCAGTTGCTGACTGAAGTCTTAGAGACTTTCCAAAAGGCTGGAAAAAAACCCATGAGGATCTTCATGGTATTCTACTCTCTTTACCCTTGTAAGGACAACTTGGCTCATAATGTCTCCATGTTCATGCATTTCCCTGCTTTCCATAAATGATGGGTCCAAACCAAGAGTGTAATAGAGTCCAAGTTGGGTCCTTTATAAGTTATACTTTGAGGAAGGCACTGAAAGTTTTGCTCTATAAAAGGCTCATTCATCAGGCTCATAATTTCCATCTGTGTTATTACCATAAGCAATAAAAACTCTTTAGAAAACGGCCTGTGTTTGTTCCTTAATGGTCATGTGAATTTAAACATACAGCCGAGAGAAAAATTAAAAAGGCATTTCTAAGTAGGATATTATATCTTCTTGGGTTACCACTAGAGAGCTACATTCTCACTTTAAAGAGATGAAGCTAGAAAGCAGTTTAAGGTCATAATTAGAATTTCTTGAATTTATTTCACACATTTCTCATAAGAGGTTCAAAACATTTAAGCGTGTTACCTCCTCTTTATAGAAATAGACAGATATATCTTATTTTATAGGTAGGAAAACTGAGACTCTCATAGATAAAGCAACTTTTTCCAAAATCATTCACAGGAGATAGTAATGAGGAGTTTTCTGGTAATACCCATTAAGTTTGTGTCAGGTTCAGGCTATGTCATTTTGGGTTGGCTTAACCCATTTCCCAACATGCTCAATTTTACTTTTCTTTCTGAGTGCCCTCATGTCAAAGAAGTGGAGTTCATAGAATTGTGGAATGCTAAAGGGATGAATTCTGTTTGGCGCTTCCCTTAGCTATCCATCTACCCTTGTTCTCTAGCCCATTTACTTCTGCCTTTGAAATGAAAGATGCACAGTTGTTTGCTTGCTTTCCTCACTAAATGGCAGAACCTAATGAAACATATATGCCCCCACAGTGAGAAGTAGTTGCCTTGGATTCTGGGGCCCTGAATTACAAACTCGTTGGTTGATAGATAACTTTGGTATCAGCAATAAGTTAAGTTTTCAAAATCTATCCCATCCTCTTCAGTTTTCCCCTGAAATGGTCTTTTAACCTCCCTTTCCCCTAACATCATCTAAGAGACAATTCAGATTCATCACCCATTTCATAAACTTCTTATCTTTTTTCTTTCCACAGATGGGCTGTATGACTCAAAATAATGAGACCCCTTGTCACCCTGCTGATATATTGATGAATCCCAAACAACACATTTACCAGTGCGTGTATGTGGCAAACATGTTGGCTGTGATCATTTTCAGCATTATAAAAGGATTCATTTTCACCAGGACAACTCTAATGGCATCTTCCACATTACATGACCAAGTGTTTGAAAAGGTAAGGTAGAACTCTTTGTGGTGGCAAAAAAATGAGAAATTAAAGGTTCATCCCTTGTTTGGGGGATGGCTGAACAAATTGTGGTATATGATGGTGATGGAATACTTGTGCTGTAAGGATTGATGATCTGGAGAACTTCTATGTGAATTGGGAGAACCTAAACGAACTGATGCAAAGTGAAATGAACAGAACCAGGAAGACATTGTACACAGAAAGTAAAACACTGTGGAACAATCTAATGTAATGGACTTTGCTACTAGTAGCAATGCAACAAGCCAGGACACTCCTGAAGGACTTATGGGAAAGAATGCTAACCATGTTGAGAAAAAGAAACATGGGAGTAGAAATGCAAAAGCAAAACACATGACATCACTTATCACATGTCTATATGAGTATGTGATTTGGGGTTTAGGTTTTTTAAAAATCACTCTACAGCAAAAATGAATAATATGGAAATAGATATCAAGTGATAACATTTGTACAACCCAGTGGAATTGCTTGTCAGTTCTGGGAATGGGGAGGAGAGAAGGGAGGGAAAGAAAATGAATCATGTAAGCATGAAAAAAAAATTTAAAAAAGAAAAAAATTTAAAAAGAAAGAAATAAAGGTAAGGTAGAGTAGGTATTTTGCAAAATTAGAGAGTTCTAGGCTGGCAGCTGTGATCAAAATGGAAAAAACCAAAACAAAACCATAAGATTCACTGGATTAGGAGTCATAAGTCTTACACTGGGCCCTTAATTAATTATTTACTATCTATATAAAGTCCCTGAGCCTCAGTTTTCCCATCTGTAAAATAAGGATATTTTGAGAGACATCTCTAAGGTCCCTTCAAGAACTAATATTCTGACTCCTCTCTGTGGTGTAATAGAAAGAGACATCAGTAGTCAAGGAACCTGGCGTTCAAATCCCACCTCTGCTACTTAATATCTTTGTGACCTCATTAAGCCACATTTTTCTCAGCTGTAAAATTAGAAAATGGATTAGGTGATCTCTAAAGTCCCTTGCAGGCAGGTTGAGCATGTTGCTTCATCTCTATAGACTTCACTTAGCTATAAAACGGAAGAGTTGGACTATATGTCCTAATGCCCCTTTCATCTCTAAATCTATGACCATGAGCTTGATAGTGTGTAGTGTAGTGTAGTGTAGTGTAGTGGGAAAGTAAAAACCATAAGAACTATACCAAAACACTGGATTTGGAATCGGAGAATCTGGTTTCAAACCCTCATTCTGCCTTTGTAACAATGAGTTAGTCACACCCTACTCTGAATCTCAGTGTTCCCATTGGTAAAATGCTCATGTGGGGTAAAATGACCTCTGGGTCTCTCCCAGCTCTCATCCTATGACATGAATTCTAACAATGTGGTTTCCAGTTTGCTCAATGACCCTGGAACATTGCACCAAAGATCACTGCTCCATATGACTTCCTGGTTTTTTTCTCCCCACAGATCTTAAAAAGCCCAATGAGTTTCTTTGACACAACCCCCACTGGCAGGCTAATGAACCGTTTTTCCAAGGACATGGATGAGCTGGATGTGAGGCTGCCGTTTCATGCTGAGAACTTTTTGCAGCAATTTTCGATGGTGTTATCTATTATAGTTATATTAGCGGCAGTGTTTCCTGCTATACTTTTTGTGCTAGTTGGCCTCGCCTGCATTTTCTACATTCTCTTACGGTAAGTTGTCATGGATGCTGCTGCTGGGTCTTTTTTTAGAGGTGTAGCCAAGGATCCTTTATTAGAATGGTGGACAAAAAACCCTGCATGATATTGAAATATCCTTTTTTTTTTACACACATTATAGAATAAATCAATTTCTAGAGTTTCAAAGACAGGATGTTTTCTGAAAGATAATCACTGCTTTTGATGTCTGAGTTTCAGATGTTCTCCTCCCAACTCCAGAGTAGAGTTCCTTTGCTCCTACTTCAGGAAGGAGAGGAGTTCAAGATCAACTCCAGATATTAGATCCTTTGCTCCTCTCTGGTCCTTAATTTTCTTCTCTGTAAAATGATAGATAAATATGAGTCCCCCAAACCCTTCCAGTTCTGGCATTCTAATCTTTTATTTCTGTGTAGATGAATGAACTTCTCTTTGAGAAAGTACATTGGTTTATCTAAAGATGCAGAGTCTTAATGACTCCCTGGAAGGGCTTAGGGATCTCATTGATGGTGATTTGGGGCAGAAAGCCCAGAAAGAAGCAGACTAGAAGGAAAAAGCATCAGGATGAGGCTCAGTGAGGCACAGGAAAACTAAAAACAGTTTTTCTCAATTTTTCTTAGTCTGATAGAGTTCTGAACCTGTTGGGCTCTTGGCTATGTTTGCTTCCTAGCTGGGTGACTCCAGGCTAGTTACTTAACCTCTCTGAGTCTGGTCTTCTCATCTGTAAAATGGAGATAGTTCCACTGCCTAATTCATTGGCATTATTGCCATCATTATCATTTATTACTCTAGACCAGTTTTATCATTGGTAAAATGAGCAGATTGGGCTAGGTGATCTCTATAGTCCCTTTGCAGCTCTAACATTTTATTATTCTTTATCATGGATCATTCGCCTAGCCCCCTCCTTCCAATTGCACATTGCCAGACCAACTATCTCTCTACCTTCGTTGCTAAAAATTAGCCAGAGGGAATGAGGACACTGGCACGGTGAGAGCAATTTCAAGAATCACTAAAGCAGCCCTTGACTGGGAAACAGAGTTTAATATGAGACTAGAAATGGTCTAAATCAACTAATCTCTTCAAACATGGTTGGCCCAACAGAAAAGAATTAGAGTATAAGCCTCAGGGTCCTAAGGCTTCTGACTGCTAAATCCTAGGGAAAAAGTAATGCCTCAGAAGGTGAGGCTTTAGAACATTTAGCTCTTGGGAACCTAGAGACTTGAATTCAGCCTACCTGCACTGTATCTACCTCTACTGTATGTGGTATATGTAGATATTTAGCATTTAATAAATGTTTGTTTCCTTCCTCTGATAGAGGCACATAAAAATACTTTTTGTCTTGGCACGTTGTTGTTGTTTGGTTGTATCCAACTCTTTCTGACCTCACTTGGGATTTTCTTGCCAAAGATCGAGTGCTTGCCAGTTCCTTCTCCAACTCATTTTACTGTTGAGAAACTGAGGCAAATGAGTGACTTGTCCAGGGTCACATAGGAAGTACCTGAAACCAAACCTGAAATCAGGTTGTCCTAATTCCAGGCTCAAACCCTATCCACTGGGTCACCCTTGTTTTAGCATCTCTCATTACAAATCATTATAGAACATTTAGGAATCTTCTTCAAAGACCACCTTTCAATTTACTGTTAAAGAAATAGAGAATGAAATGCCTGTGTGACTTTCTCTACATTGTGTTTTGCCATTTGGGAGCTAAGAATTTCAGACTGACCTTGCAGTTTTCCCAACCATAATTTACTTTAATCCTGCTTTAATCTTGGAGAAAGTTTGGCTTCAGAGTTGTCGATTCCTGCAATATGACTTCATGTTACCCTAGTCAAGCCTGTGGTCATCCAAATAAGACCGTCTTCTTTTAAGGGAGAGAAACAATGGAGTCTTCAGAAAAGTCTTGCCGTCAATTTGAGGCCATTTCTCTATTTACCTGTGCCCCACACAATATTGAGATGTACCGCACAGAATTACTACCATGGCCTCAGTATGGTTTTCATGAATACTCCAGTATTTGGTCTAATAGATGTTCTATATATCCAAAGTCTTATTCTTGTCAAGGATGGTGGCAAGACACGAGAGCCTGACTCACCTTAGAAGAGTCTCTGAATTATGGTTATAAGACTAGCCTAGAGATTATATATACATATGTACATATATTTCAACACTAATACTATGTCTAGTTAGGCACACTACCTTGTAGCTTAAATAAGTGGGCTGATTGCAATCACTTTGGGCAGCTGGTATAGTGGAGAGAGCTTTGAATTTGGAGACAGAAGAACTGGGTTTGCATCCTAGTTTTGACATTTATTAGCTGTGTGGCCCTAAGAAAACTGTTTTACTTTTCTGAGCTCCAGTTTCCCATCTGGAAAATGGGGATAATACTGTGTAGCCTATTTGCCTCAGAGAAGGAAAGGGTAGTTTTTGTCCTAGAAGAGGGTCTCAGCTATAAGATATTAACCCAATATTAAGAAAATCCTCTTCTGAAATGAACTTCTCAGAGGCATGCTGATAGGCTCTATTAAAGAATACCTTGAAGAACCAAGGCAATTTTTGCATCAGATCTTTCTTGTATTAAACTAAGGTTATTGGATTACATGATTTAGAACTAGAAGAGACAAGCATCTAGTTCAATCCTTTCATTTTACAGATGGGAAAACCGAGGCCAAGAAAAGAGCAATGGAAAAGGCAGGGTTATAAGCCAAGTCAAAGGGAGGCGATTGATATCCAAGGTAGACAACAAAGGCATAAAAGACTTTGCTGACATGAGACCAAATATCTTGGTGAAGACTAGAAAATTTAGATAAATTTCCCTCAATTACTGACTGAACTGAAGGGTGAAACAGTTTTTACCTTCAAAAAAAAAAAAAGAACAATTACTCTAAAGTTACCCTAAGTTTCGGTTGCTCCTACTGTCTATGCAAACTAAACTAGACCAACAAAGAATATTTTTGTTTTTTTAAAAACTGTAGTTTTATTAGTTTCTCATGCAAACTATAAAGTTTATCCAAAAAAGTCTTAACAAGAAAGAGGTCCTTCCAGGTCCATTTTTTAAAACAAATGCTTATTTTCTGTTCTAGTAAAAGTTCTAAGACAGAAAGCTAGGTTATTGGGATTAAGTGATTTGTCCAGTGTCATACAGCTAGGAAGTGTCTGAAGTCAGATTTGAACCCAGATCTCCTGACTCTAGGTCCAGTGCTCTATCCACTGTGCTGCCCCCTGCCAGATTCATTTTTTTTCAGATTCATTTTTAATGAAAAGATAACACCATTTGTAACAAGGCATACTCACTGACACTGGATTAAGAGCCAGACGACTTAGTTTTGGAACCTCAGCTTTGCTACTTACTAGCTGAGTGATCTCAGTCAAGTGTAAGTCACTTACACTTGTACCCTCTAGATCTCAGTTTTACTTTCAGTAAAATGAAGGTGTGAGACTAAATGAGGCCCTAAGATCTCTTTTAGCTCTAAAGCATACGATGTTGCTAAATGCTTGTTATTCCTTAAATTTAATACCACACTTCTGCAGCAATAGTTTACAAACTATTTTCCTTATGTTGATCTAATATGGGAACTATTGCCAGAACCATCATTCCCATTTCAGAGATGAAGAAACAAAGTCTGCTATTATTGGTCCTCCTTACTCCTCAATAGTTATCAGGTTGCAAACCAGACTTGTTTGAATTATCCCAAACTCCTTTGGATAGGAATTGATAAGTCTTGGATCTTTTATCCCAATTTAGCTTTAGCTGCAGGGGTAGAGAGGTTGAAATAAGTTAGTCTTCAGGCTCCCCAGGTGATGGATGCTTACTGATGATGCTCTTGGTACCTCCACACACAGCTTTCCTTGCTTCTCTGCTTTCTTGCAGAATTTTCCACAGAGGAATCCAAGAGCTGAAGAGGGTGGAAAACATCAGTCGGTCTCCTTGGTTCTCTCACATCACCTCCTCCATGCAAGGTCTGGGCATCATTCATGCCTATAATAAAAAGGAAGAATTTATCAGCAAGTAAGCACCAAACAGTGCCCTGGAGTGGTCTCGGCCTTGCATCTGTCAGCTTGTTAATAGGAACAAATGACACTTCGGGACTCGGTTCTTCACTTCTTTCTGTGCAAAGGGCTTTGACCTTCTGTGGCACTTACATAGCAGATGCCCTAAGAACCCCGGGCTCAGGGATTGAATGACAGCCAAGGGCAGTGCTAAATGAGTGGGGTCACTAATTTCTCAAATCGTCCAGTGTTTCCACATTCAGTTCAGAGTTTTAACCACATTAGAACTCCATCTAAATAAAGAGGTCCTTTTCCTGTGTTGAGTCAGCCTCCGGTGAAACTGGGTCCTTGTGCAATTTACCTTTGGCAGGATCCTCCCTTTCCCCTTTTTGGTGTTTTCAGGTCGTTCCTTTGACCCCTCTTTTGTGTTCCATTCCTACAGAACAAATGCTAAAATGATCTCATAAAGAAGTCTAAAAAGTCTTAGCTGATAAAGGCCTAAAGTTTTCCAACTATCCCTGGGAGGTATATTTAAATAGACCAAGCTGGGAGGCTAAAAAGCTTAATTACCCCAGGAATGAATCCTTTTTAAGGGAAACCAAAGCCAATCCTGTACCTTTAGGCCTCCCTGACTTGCCAGCTTCATCTCAAGATACCTTGCCTTCAGCTTAACAATTCCTTGCAAAACTCTCCTGATCTCCAAACTTCAAAAGAAGGGCAGAAGTCTTCTAGACCTCCCTGGCCTCTGCGCCATCTTGGCTCTAAGCTCTAAATCTATGATTCTGTGAACCTAACATAGTTAAGGAAAATAAAGTATATGAAGAAATTTACTTAGCCCCAGACTAAATCCTAGACCTAAAATTATTCTAGATTATAGCCTGATTCTTTCTGGACTGAACATCGTTAGGACCTTAGACAAGAAGTCTTGGCTTTCACCAATGTGGACCCTCTGAACAAGGGTTTGTTGTTCATTGGTTCATTCTCCTGATGGTAGGCTTGTGATGTTTTACTCATAGTACCAAGCAACCACTAATCTAGCTGTCTAATTTCACAGCCCCTTCCTAGCCCAAGCAAGGAACAAACAAGGAAATTACAGCAGATAGATAAAATAATTCGCATTACCTCAATACCTGAATATTTTAATCCAACATGTTCATAAAGGATAACCATATTTTTAAATTAATATTAATGGTAGAATTTTAGGTATTGTCATTAGCATAGAGGAAGATATTTAAAGGAAAATAACCCTGCCTACTATCATCTTAAATTGCAAAAAAATAGGCAGCCAACATTCTATACTACTTGTGCATATATCAGGATTATATTATGTGGAGTTCTTCAGACAAAGCAATCTTTGCAGCTATTGATGTTAACCTACTGCTGTATATAGAATATAGCAATTACTTACAAAGTCAGGGCAATAAGGATGAAGTGCTTCTATATACAAACCAAATCTTTTACATTCTTTTGGATTCTTCTATTTAATCCAGAGGTTTCTTTCTAGCCAAATTGTGCTTTTAGTCCTGAGTTGCTAGCAAAGTTGAGGATGAGTACCCTGAGGCACTAAGAGTATGCTCCTGAAGAAGGGGCTTAGAGTAATGTCTCCCTTCCCAAGTAATAATTTATATTCCATATGATATTAATGTTTTTTTTTTTTTGCAAAATTCTCACCCTTCCCCACCCCAGTACTTTAAGCTTGTATAGGGTTGAGGGAGGGAAGAGGGAAGAAAAGGTTAAGAGGAGGGGGCAGAAGTATCTAAATTTTTATGGTTTAAAATTTATTTTTTTTTTTAGAATAAGAATGTTTGATGGTAAAAGTTTTGTGAACCCATAAAAAAATTACGAAAAATAAATACATAAGTTGGCAGTTGGGAATCACTTGATTACAGGGTTTTTACCAACTACTTTTAGGCCTCCTCAGTAGGAAGTTCATTCATTGGCAGTTTTCACCTGGACCACAGATTCCTTTCTTAAAGGACTTATTTCAAATGCTGATTCTAATTAACATTTATCTTAGATTTTGAAATAGAGAACAAACTGTAATTTTCACCATAGCTAATATTATACATGATCATTTTAAAGACATTTATAAAGCCTTAAACTTTTTTTTTAATTAAACAATTTTTTTAAGACTAGAATTCCTTGTCTTACCCAGACTGAAGTACAAAGAAGATAGATATAGTCCTGGTTCCACTCTGATTAGCACAGGAGCTTTTACCTTTTTTATTTCTGACCCAGACCGGTTTGCCACCCCTACTCCCCTTTAGGGAACCTAGTGGCCCCAGGGGCTCACTATATCAATGTCAAACTTAGTGTAGACACTAAACTGACATTAACCTATTGCAGTTCCAAACTCAAGAAATCAACCAAATGTCAGCCTCTCCCAGTAACAAGGATTATAGGCATGCACTGCCAGGCCTGGCCATATAGTCTAAAACAGATCTATTTTGTATTAGAGGGAAGACAGAAATGCAGTTATCCATATAATCATTCATTTCAAACACTTAGATTAAACCCCTGACTTCCTACAATTTTTCCTGCCAAGGTTTCTCTTGAAACAGCCTTAAAGAATACTATGTCCCCCATGCCTTCCCAATAAATACTGACTGATGAATTCTCTTGTCAAGAATTTATCTCATATCATACACTGCTAAAGAGGGTTGAATTCTAATTTTAATAGGTTGCTTCAGGAAATATTCCCAATATGAACCCCAGATGGTGATTTTCTATCTTGTGAAACTAACCACAAAGATAATGCCCCTGATCTCTTAATAGCTTCCTAGTCTGTCAACTGAATTTTTGAGATTTATATGAGTACAATAGAAACATCCTGGCAGTTGGAAGATTTTTTAAAACTAAGCAAATAAACTAGAGGAGAAAATGGACAGTCATTGCAAAGCCAGTCAAAAGACCAGTCTGGGCATACTTAAAAACAACATGTGGTATCCATGGCTGCCTACACTATATGACACCATTATTTTTAGAAGGGTGGGCTTTCTCACAATATGTATTAACAAGTCCTCGGCATGGTCTATAGATTTTTAAAAGCATAGAAATGGAACTACAGAATCTTAGGAAAGGAACTTTAGAGGCCATCCACTCTGGTCTGTATACTAAAAGAATTCTCCTCTATAGCACCCACCGTGTAGGGAAACCCACCATCTCCCTAAACATCCTGTTCTACTTTTGGTCATCCCTAATAGCTGTATTTCAGCAATGGCTCATGAAATAACAGAGTTCTTTCACCATCCATAAAAAAAAAAAAAAAAACAACTTTGTACTTCTAGTATTTTTTTTTTAAACCCTTACCTTC
This sequence comes from Gracilinanus agilis, assembly GCF_016433145.1. Classification (NCBI taxonomy): domain Eukaryota; kingdom Metazoa; phylum Chordata; class Mammalia; order Didelphimorphia; family Didelphidae; genus Gracilinanus; species Gracilinanus agilis. The sequence continues at coordinate 301,871,120 of NC_058131.1, forward strand.
TGTCTTAGAATCAACACCGTGTATTGATTGATTCCAAGGCAGAAGAGCTGTAAGGGTAGGCAATGGGGGTTAAGTGATTTGCCCAGGGTCACATAGCTAGGAAGTGTCTGAGGCCAAATTTGAACCTAGGACCTCCTACCTCTAGACCTGGTTTTCTATCCACTGAGCCACCCAGCTGCCTCCATCCTATTCTTTCTGAAGCATCTGTTTGTAGATACTGAAAAAGGTAAATTTTAATGTCTAAATTCTCTACTTCAGCTTTATCTTTATTTAATCTAAGTTTTCTTTATTTCAGGTTTAAGATATTAAATGATGAAAATTCTAGTCACCTCCTGTATTTTAATTGTGCTCTCCGATGGTTTGCACTAAGAACAGATATCCTCATGAACTTGGTCACTTTCATTGTGGCCATACTGGTGGCTCTGAGTTACTCTTCAATCAGTGCTTCATCCAAAGGTTTATCCTTGTCCTACATCATCCAGGTAACATCTGACCCAAAGATGGGCATTACTTAGATGCTCTGGTATAGAGAAGGGTAGGGAAGGACCTTTGTTATCCTTTGCTCTGTTGCTCGATACCCACAATTATTCTTGATTAATGAAATGAACTTAGTTTACTGATGTTCAGTTGTCTCTTTTCATTGGTTCAAAGGCAGCATCCTCCAATCCTGCCAAATCCAGATTTTCTATTAATATTATTAATTTTCCATGAAGGATGGCTTTTGCATTGCCACAAATAATAGAAAATTTCATACTTGCTGAAATCTATGGATTTCCTTTTTGTCTTGATTTCTTTTTTTTTGGGGGGGGGGATTTTATTTAATTGATTAATTTAGACTATTTTTCCACCGTTATAAGATTCATATTCTTTCCCTCCCCTTCCTTCACCCCCCTCCCATAGCCAACGTGCAGTTCCACTGGGTTTTACATGTGTCATTGATCGAGACCCTTTTCCATATTATTGATATTTGCACTAGTGTAATCGTTTGTCTTGTTTTCTGATTTTATTGAAAGTTAGTTCCTAAGAGACAGCTGGGTGGCTCAGTGGATTGAGAGCCAGTCCTAGAGATGAGAGGTCCTGAGTTTAAATCTGCCCTCAGATACTTCCTAGATGTGTGACCCTTGGCAAGTCACTTAACCCCCATTGACTAGTGCTTACCACTCTTTTTCCCTATTGCTTCTAAAATAAAGGGTAAGGATTTTAAATACATATACATATATAGGGCAGCTAGGTGGCTCAGTTGGTTGAGAAGCAGGTCTAGATTTGTATGACCCTTCGCAAGTCACTTAAACCCCACTGCCTACCCCTTACTCATCTGCCTTATAACCAATACACAGTGTTGATTCTAAAGCTAAAGGTGAGGGTTTTCATTAAAAAAAAAAAAAGAAAGAAAATTAGTTCCTTTGGGAGAACAGACACAGAATAACAGTGCCTAATTTAAAGCTACATAAGACTTATAAGAGGAGTGATAAATTGGCCTTAAATGCTTGGCATTGTCAAAGTGATGGTACACAGATAGAAGGGAGAAAAAGAAGGAAGGAAGAAACAAACAAGTATTAAGTGCTTGATTTGTACCAGGCACTATGCTAAGTTTTTTACAAGTATTTCATTTGATCTTCATAACAAATAGGAAAGGTAAATGCTATTAAAATCTCCATTTTAGGGGCAGCTGGGTAGCTCAGTGGAGTGAGAGTCAGGCCTAGAGACAGGAGGTCCTAGGTTCAAACCCGGCCTCAGCCACTTCCCAGCTGTGTGACCCTGGGCAAGTCACTTGACCCCCATTGCCCACCCTTACCACTTTTCCACCTATGAGACAATACACCGAAGTTAAGGGTTAAAAAAAAAAATCTCCATTTTGTACTTGAGAAAACTGAGTCAGATAGAGGGTAAATGACTTGCTCAGGATCATATAGTTAACTCAGGTCTTCTTGACTCCAGGCCTATTTTTCCATTTACTACTCTAGTATAACAATTTAATCCAAATTGAATTCATGAAAGAAAAGAAAATAAGAAGTATTTCTCAGATGTCTACTTGTGTAGCAATACCAAAAAAAGCAGGACATAAATACTGCCCTTGGCATACTTGCAATTTAGTGGAAAAAAAATGTGGCTATGAAAGTTAAATATATGTGTATATATACATATATATATGTGTGTTTATGTATAAACACAATTGAATATTTTTACATGTATATATATGTATAGAAACTTAGAAAACATAATTGAATGCTAGATTAACTTCTAAGAGTACTATTGAAATTCTAAAAAGGAAAAGATCTTTATGAGTTGGAATAATCAAGAAGGCTTGATATCCATCCCATAAGTTTTATCAGAGACTTAGAGGAACACATAAGTGGCATATGCCTATCAAATGGGGAAAGTATATTTCAGATGAATCTTAAAAAAATGAATAGGAATTAGATTTACATTAGCAAAGAGAAAGGGGGAGAACATGCAAGGAGGGGATCTATCTATCTACCTACCTACATATATATATATATATATATATATATATATATATATATATATATATATGAGAATTGCCTTTTTCAGTTGAGGTGAGAAGGGAACAATAAGTACATTTTTCATTACTGGATCAGAGTGTTCATGTTGTGAAGAAGAAGTAAATTGGTTAGACAACATGGAGCCAAATTAAAGAGATACCAGGCTAATAAGTTTGATGTCAAAAGTAATGTAGAGCCTCTTTAGGTTCTTGTGCATGGGAAACAATAATTCATATAAAATAGCTTTAAGAAGTTGAATCTGGTGGCTGCAGGCAATGTGGTTTGGAGAGGAAAGAAAGCAGAGATCACTTAAGAACTATTGCAGAAATCTACATGTGCAGTAATAATGACCTATATTTGGGGTTACTGAAGTAGAAATGGAGCAAGAAAAAATCCAAGAAACATTAATAAAAACCTCAGATTTGACCAATAATAAATAATTAATTGCTGAAATAGAAATAACTACATGAGAAGCAATCATTCCATCTTGGAATTTATAATAAAGGAGAGGAAAATTTGGCATTGTCTTATGGGCACCCAAGATTTTAATAAGTAGATGTCAAAGGATTTAGAGAATTGATAGATATGAATCCTTGGCATAAAATTTCACAAGAAAAGTTAGCACAAATGGAATGAAAAACTCTTAAAATGGAACTCTGAAGATATGAAGACAAACAATTCTGATGAGCAAGAAAAAGGGAAGCTGCCTAAAAAGGCACATTTTATGGATATACACAGAACTCATCAGACATTTTAGATTAAAAAAAAAACTTGTACAAGATGGAAATAAGAGCACACAATGGCAGATGAATACAGAAGCATAGCAGGGAACTGTCAAAATACAGTTAGATTTACTAAGGCTAAGAATAAGCTAATGATGGTGGAGAATGCTGGCAACAGAAAAATCCTTTTTATTTTTGGTAATGGTGGAGTTAATAGGAAGATCAAAAAAAAGGGATTGGATTGCTACTCAAACAGGTGGGGATGGGATAATAGAAAAGGCTCTAGATGAAGGAAAAACTACTCAAATCTAATTTACCTTGTTTTACCTGCTAAGAATAATATATTGTATATATGTTCTCACCAGTAGAATGTAAGCCCTTTGATTGCAGGAATATTTCATTAAAAAATCCTTACTTTCAAAAAATAGGGGAAAAAACCCCCTATTTTCTGTCTTAGTAACAACTCAAAAGCAGAAGAGCAAGGGCTAAGCTGATGGGGTTAAGTGACTTGCCTAGGGCCACACAGCTAGGAAATACCTGAGACCAACCAGCTTTGTTTGATTGCTTTAATCTATTATATATTTAGTAACCACTACCATTACCAAAAAACATTTAATAAATGCATAAAAATTATGTACAAAACCACAAACTCCACATTATTTACAATTTGTTTTTTAAAAAATGTAAATTATATATGTTTGCTAATATAAATATCCTCTGCTTTTGCGTACCTTTCAGATTTGTTTTACTAGGGTATTTTTTCTCTTGATTTTATGGCTGTTATTTTAAAAAAATGTTATCATGATATGTATTATTCTTATTCTCTTTTCTTATATTTCCCTTATTTTCTTCATATTTCCAGTATTTGCATTTCTAATAACATAATACAATCCTTTACACTCAGATATCAGAATATTTTCAGCCATTTCTCCCATTCATTTAATTTGTGTTATTTCCAGTTATTTTGTCATAACAAAGTTTCCATGAATATTTCCATACATACACAGCTTTTTACTCTTTCAATCATGCCCTTAGGCCAGATCCTAGAAATGGGTCAATAAGCATGAGCAGCTTTATAGTTCTTAGCATATATTTCCTTCTTGTTTTCTAAAAAAAAAAAAAAAATTCACACCTGCTCCAGCAAGGTAACATTAGGCCTGTTTCTCCACGTTCTTATGAACATTTAATTTGATCACTTTATCCCTTCTGGTTCTCAAATAACGTATATTGCCAGGACCATATTTTGCTAGAGTGGTCTTTAGGCAGCAAAAACAATTTGTGACCAGGACCATACTCTTTCCAAAATAAGTCTTTCCAGCTTGATAATACCCAGTAAAAGTTTTGTTCCAGTGCTACAACTCCTCAAGTACTATCTCCATTGTATGATAAGTTTTAAAGTAAGACTTTTGCATAATATTTATACTCTCTAAGCCATTATTTTCCCATCAGAAACTATGCTTGGATTATATTTATACTCAGGCTTAGAATCATGCTGATGTGTATGGATTTTCCAGATGTCTTTCTTATTTAAGTCATCTAAGATTCTATTCATCATCTTAACATCTTATTTTTTAAATTAGATTTATCTAGTTCTGAGGGGAGGAAGTAATTAAAGTCCACCACTACTATTATTCTGTTATCTATTTCCATCTGCAACTTGTTTAGTTTTTCCTTTAAAAATCTGGGTGCTATAACACTTGGTGCATATAGGTATTATGTATTGATAATGCCTCAGAGTTGGGCATGACTGAAAAATGACTAAAGAACAGGTATGTATTAGTGAAAAATGAGGAAGACAGTGGTTTACTTTCTTTCATAATGGGCATATGTGAGAAGAAGTGTATGCACTTTTCTAGGGGTTATGTGGCAAAGGAGACTATCTGAATCAAGCAAAAGAGGGTTGAACACACGGAGGGAATTTGATGTAGAAATTCACATGATTGAAACAACTGGTCAACAACAACAGTGAAAGTAAATAGGATGCAATGGGTTACAAGCAAAGAATTACAAAAGAAAACTAATGTCATCAGAGAAATTTGAGTGAAAAAAGATAGGTTGGGGATTTGGTATGAGCATGAAAGCAAAGGATAGTCATCTTTACAATGTTAAAAAAATGGAGAAAGCCTCTAGCATATTTGGAGGAATTCTGAGGTGAACTTATGATGACATATGAACAAGCATGATACTATATAGCAGTGGTATCAAACTCCCATAGAAATGGATTCCCATAGGCCAAATATTGACCAAGAAAACCATAAATTAACATTATGTCATATGTTTTTAAATTTATTTTGTTAAACATTTCCAAATTATATTTTAGTCTGGTTTAGACACACACACTTGACACCTCTGCCATTCAAGGTAGAAAAGTGTGAGTTGTGGTTTGGATTATTGGTGGTTAAGTCAAAATTCATGAGATCACAGGTCCACTTGAGTATTTCTTGAGGGAACTAAAAGGGGCAGCTGGGTGGCTTAGGGGATTGAGAGCCAGGCCCAGAGATGGGAGGTCCTGGGTTCAAATTTGGCTTCAGATACTTCCTATCTATGTGACCCCGGGCAAGTCACTTAATCCCCATTGCCTAGCCTTACTGCTTTTCTGCCTTAGAACTATTAGTTCTAAGACAGAAGGTAAGGTTTTTTTTTTTTTTTTTTTTTTTTTTGCAATGACTTTATTTTATTTTTATTTTATTTTTAATTTTTTAAACATTTATTAATATTCATTTTTAACATGGTTACATGATTCATACCCCTACTTTCCCCTTCACCCCCCTCACTCCCCCCACCCATGGCCGATGCACATTTCCACTGGTTTTAACATGTGTCATTGATCAAGACCTATTTCCAAATTGTTGTTAGTTGCATTGGTGTGGTAGTTTTGAGTCTACATCCCCAATCATGTCCTTATCAACCCATGCGTTAAGGCAGTTGTTTATCTTCTATGTTTCCTCTCCTGCTGTTCTTCCTCTGAATGTGGGTAGCATCTTTACCATAAATCCCTCAGAGCTGTCCTGTGTCATTGCATTGCTGCTAGTACAGAAGTCCATTACATTCGATTTTACCATAGTATATCAGTCTCTGTGTACAATGTTCTTTTGGCTCTGCTCCTTTCACTCTGCATCAGTTCCTGGAGGTCTTTCCAGTTCACATGGAATTCCTCCAGTTTATTATTCCTTTGAGCACAATAGTATTCCATCACCAGCATATACCACAATTTGTTCAGCCATTCCCCAATTGAAGGACATACCCTCCTTTTCCAGTTCTTTGCCACCACAAAAAGCGCAGCTATAAATATTTTCATACAAGTCTGTTTATCTATGATCTCTTTGGGGTACAAACCCAACAATGGTATGGCTGGATCAAAGGGCAGGCATTCTTTTATAGCCCTTTGAGCATAGTTCCAATTTGCCAGCCAGAATGGTTGGATCAGTTCACAACTCCACCAGCAATGCATTAATGTCTCAATTTTGCCACATCCCCTCCAGCATTCATTACTCTCCCCTTCTTTCATTTTAGCCAATCTGCTAGGTGTGAGATGATACCTCAGAATTGTTTTGATTTGCATTTCTCTAATTATTAGAGATTTAGAACACTTTCTCATGTGCTTATTGATACTTTTGATTTCTTTACCTGAAAATTGCCTATTCATCTCTCTTGCCCATTTATCAATTGAGGAACGGCTTGATTTTTTATACAATTGATTTAACTCCTTGTATATTTGAGTAATTAGACCCCTGTCAGAGTTTTTTGTTATAAAGATGTTTTTCCCAATTTGTTGTTTCCTTTCTGATTTTGACTACATTGTTTTTGTTTGTACAAAAGCTTTTTAGCTTAATATAATCAAAACCATTTAATTTACATTTTGTAATTTTCTCTAACTCTTGCTTGGTTTTGAAAGTTAAGGGTTTTTAAAAAAGAGGGGAGAACTAAGAACTAAGGTAAAAGTTGCCAAGAAGCTGATTTAGGCTTGACATAAGAAGAATCTGAGATCAGTATGTTCCTGAGGAAATATGCTAGAGGAACTGAAGATGAAGGATTGGTTACTCTCTACCCCTAAAATATTTCAAATAACATTAGAAACCTAGATCAGGGAAATAAATATGTAACAATACAATTTTGGATTAATATTTTGTAAGTTTTTATTCAATCAAATTTTCATCTCATTTCCTCCTAGACCATCACTTCATTAATCTATTCTCAGGGAAGAAGGATGGGGAGGTATAATAATGTGAACAAGACTAGTTATCTGTTTTTAGCAGATTTCACCAAGAAAGCCCTTTTTGTTCTCAATATTTTTTATCTTTCCAATGCTATTTTCCCAGATATTTGGAAAGGGCTTCAGAGAAAAATAACATTTCTTGATATTTTCAGTTTTACTAAAAAGTTTTGCTATTTTAAAACTACGCTTCCAGAGTATAGAGTGCCTGAAATTTGGAAGACCTGTGTTCAAATCTGGCTTATGTGATCATGGACAAGTCACTTAACCCCAATTGCCTAGCCTGTAACAATCTTCTGCCTTGAAACCAATACTTAGTATTTATTCAAAGTTAGAAGGTAAGAGTTATTAAAAAAGAATGAGGATAGTATACCGTCCTATTATATTGTTAGCATAGAAATCAAAAGTATCCAGAATTAAAACAGGCAATGGCCAACTACATCAAGTTCTATTGAGAAGGTAAGGAGGATGAGGATGGAAGAAAGACCTTGGAGTTGGGTAAAAGCTTCTTAAGGATCTTAGGCCAGAGGTATTGGTAAGTCCAAGGGGCTGAGGAGGATTAAGATGACTAGAAAATGGAAGAAAATAAGTTTGTATTGTCTAAGAATTGCAACACTTTTCAAGCTTAGATAGAAATGGACTAAATTATCTCTGGACCTAACCGGGTACTTATGGACCAAAATATGGAGGGATTGAAGGGATTGAATCATTGCTATACTGCTTTCTTATAGCAGAATGGCAGAGTAATTCAAACTTATTCAATGTTGGAAACTGATAGGATTTTATCGGTGGAAATGACATTAAAAGGAGAAGCATTACCATCTCCTCTGCTCTGCACTCCAAGGACAACGGGACCTTTCCATCTTACTTGTGCCTAAAACTTTCCATTTGTTTCCCCCATAAGAATGTGAACTCCTTTAGAGTAGAGACAGTCTTATGTTTTTAAATTTATATCCCCAGCACTTGGCACAGTGTTTTGCACATGGTGAGCAATTAATGCTTTTATGGTTCATTCATTCATTCAGCCTACTTTATGACAAAAAAAAAAAAAAAAAAAGGTCCTCACAGAGGTTACTGTGGGTCAGGATAGAGCTTTGGTTTCCATGTTTAGTCCTTGAGTAGACTGCTTTGCATTGACTTTTTAAAAAAAAATATTTTTTATTCTTACCTTCTGTCTTAGAATCAATACTATATGTGGGTTCCAAGGCAGAAGAGTAGTAGGGGTAGGTAATGGGAGTTAAATGACTTTCCGAGGGTCACAGAGCTGGGAAGTGTCTGAGATCAAATTTGAACCCAGGACGTCCTGTCTCTAGACCTGATTCTCAATCCACTGAGCTACCCAGCTGCCCCCTCTGCACTGACTTTGGAATTGAATTTGAGGCTTCATTCATCCTGGGAGACTTTCTCCTACTTATTGGAGAATGTAGGGCTCTGCAGTTATAGTTCCTTTGAGAAGTCTTAAGCTTGCCCCTGCCTCATGTATTAGGTGATTTTTGTCTTACTCTACTAAAACCATAGATTTCTAGCTGGAAAGGACATTGGAGACAGCCTATTCCGATTCTCCTACTTTAGAGGGGGAGAAACTAAGACCTAAAAAGAGAAAATGACTTGAACAAAGTAATTTAGATTTTAAGCTTATGGACAGGAACTGTGCTTGCAATTTAACTGGCACAGGGAGTTCTCAGGGAGTCATTTCCTTTGCCAGTGCAGGTTGGTATCTGATCTTTAATCTATCAGTCAATCAATGAGGATTTATTAAACATTTAACATTGCACTCAGTGAGGGGATACAATGAAAGCTCAAAATAGCTCCTAACATCAAGAAGTTCGTATCCTCAAAAGGGGAACAATATGTCAATTATGAGGTAAATAAAAGATATATACAGAGGAGATGCAAAGTAATCAGGCAGCTGGGTGGATTAAGTAAAGTGACAGCTGAGCTGAGTCTTGATAGCCTGGGAAAGAGGTATAGGCAAGGGGGTAGAATGATCCAGGGATGAGTGACAGCCAGTGCAAAGACACAGAGACAGAGTGCCATGGTCGAAGAACTGCCAGTAGGACAGTATTGCTGCACGGTGAAACACAAAGGAAGGAATAAAGTGTAAAAGACTGGAAAAGTTAGAAAGAACCAGGTAATAGAGAGCTTTAAATGCCAAACAAAAGATGCTATACTTGATCCTGGAAGGCAATAGGGAACCATTGGAACTCATTGAGCAGGAGAGTTACAGATGTATCTTCTAGAAAAATCACTTAGGCAACAGAGTGGCAAATGGGTGAGAGTGGGAAGAGTCTCAAGGTGGGAAGACCAGTTAAATGAATATTGCAACAAGTGAGAAGTGATGAGGGCCAAAAGTAAGGCAGGACAGTTGAGAGGAGGATATGTATACAACAGCTACCACAAAGGAAGAAAAGACAAGATTTGGCACTGGCCTGGCTAAGTGGAGTAAGACTAAGGAGCTGAGAATGGCACCTCGAGTTGTAAGTCAGAGACTGGCAGAATGGGGGTACTTTCAACAGTAATAGGGAAGTTTGGCAGAAAGGAGGTTTTAGGTGGGGGGAAATAGAGTTCTGTTTTGGACATGTTGGGTTTGAGATGCCTGTGGAATATTTGGTTCAAGATATATAAAAGGCAAAAGAAATACAGGACCATTGCTCAGAAAAGAGGTTACAACGGGACAGATCAGCTGCTTCAGAACTTCACATTCTTGCCTTTTTAAAAAATTGGGGCCTTTGCTAATTTCCAGTTCTGCAGAATCTTTTCTATTCTCAGAAATCATTTCTATTTTTCAGAGATCATTAAAATAGCATTTGCTCAGTAATCACATCTGTCATTTCTTTTAAAACTCTGGGATATAGTTTAACTTGATCTGGAGACTTCAGATGGATGATACAGTCAGAACTTTCCTTGGGGAGAAACACTTTATTAGCCCTATGAAGATTAGAGAAGAACCACTATTAGTTCTGTTTTCTTTCCATCATCTAAGTTTATTCATCTATAAAAATGAATGGTTTGGAGCAGAGCATCTCCTGTTAACTTTTACGGATATATATTTTAAAAATTTTATTTTTATTGTCATGCAAAACACACTTCCATATTGGTCATTGCTGTAAGAGCACACTCATACATAACTAAAACCCCAAACTAAAACAATAAATACACTGATGTAAAAGACGACTCCAACAGTTCTTTCCTCTGGTGGTGAATAACATTCCTACTATAAGTCCTTCAAAATTGTTCTAGATCACTGCATTGCTTAGAGAAGCCAAGTTTTCACAGATAATCATTGTACAATATTGCTATCATTGTGTACAATGTTTTTTCCCAGTTCTTCTTATTTCACTCTGCATCAGTTCCTGCAGATCTTTCCAGCTTTTTCTGAAATCTTCTTGCTTATCATTTCTTATAGCACAATACTATTCAGCCACCAATATGTACCACAATTTGTTCAGCCATTCCTCAACTGATGGACATCCCCTCAATTTTCAATTCTTTGCCACCACAAAAAGAACTGCTATAAATTTTTTAAACTCTTCCCTTCCCTTTCAGAATCAATACTGTGTATAGGTCCTAAGGCACTAATCCACTGAGCCACCCAGCTGCCCCCTGCTTTAAATATTTTGGTACAATTAGATCTTTTCCCCCTTTTTAAAAATCTCTTTGGGATACAGGCCCTATAGTGGTATTATAGGATCAAAGGGTATGCAAAGCTTTACAGTAGCCCTTTGGCGATAGTTTAGGGATATTTTTTTAAAAGATAAAAATAGAAACACTAGAATCCCAATTTAAAGAAGAATTTACTTATTTCTCTTCCAATAAGGAAATGCAACATATTGTCTGGACTGGTAGATTCAAACTCACATTCTTTAGGGCAAGGTATCAGGAAGAAGTTTAGAGTCACTCACCAGACGTTTGAGTTGGGAGGAGTTGGAGGATGGGCAGAAGAAGCAGTACAGGAGAAAGAGAAGGAGAGAGATTATGATTTAGAGTCCCTGCCTATGTGATCTTGGACAGATCACTTCATCTTTGCAAACCTCTGTTTCCTCCTGGATTAATTGGTGGACTGGTTTAAATTATAAGGCTATCTGCCAACTATAATATTTTCTGAGAGCATACAGAATTAGTTCAGGTGGGATAAAATGAAGCAGTATAACACCAGGTGGGAAGAAGGAGCTGATAGCCGGCATGGGCTCACAGAACAGTTCCACTTCATCACAGTTCCAGAGAAGTGGAATGAAGGAAGCTGTGTGTTATCAAATGGTGGTAGAGTGGGCTGATTCCAGCCATCTGGAGTGCTGGTGGAAAAAATGTAATTACCATTTATTTCTAGATACAAAGGAAGTGTTTAAAGGGAAAACATCACAACAAGAATATCTTATAAGGCTCCTGGGAGTTGATCTGAAAATGCAATTCTCATTATTTTGGCTCCTCAGAAGTATAGCTAGAGTAATCATACATTTGTTCCTCTAAAAAATGACCAATGACACTGATATTAGAAAACAGCCTGCTAATTGTGACAATTTATCCCTTTCAATAGTTAAGTGGACTCCTACAAGTCTGTGTAAGAACGGGTACAGAGACACAAGCCAAATTTACTTCTGTGGAACTACTAAGGGAATATATCTTGGTAAGAAGTTCTAATGATGCTCAAAAGTGAGACAATGTTTAACATTTGCAGGAATGTCTATACTCAGGTCATTTGCACCTTTGTCCATTGTTTACTAGCTGGTTTATTATTTTTTATCCTAGACTTGCATTCCTGAGTCTACTGATCCCTTCAGATCAGTGAGATGTCCTAAAGGATGGCCAAAAAAAGGGGAAATCACATTCCAAGATTATCAAATGAAATACAGAGAAAATACCCCTCTTGTCCTCAATGGTTTAAGTCTGACTATCCAAAGTGGACAGACCATTGGTATCGTTGGAAGGACTGGTTCAGGTGAGATCAATCATGGTTTTTGTTCTTCTTCTCTATTTTGCTTGAGATTTTACTGGCTGTATCAATGCAATAATTATGGACAGTGGTCTGTGTTATTACTTTATCTAGATATCATACATATATATATATATATATCATATATATGTGGTATATGTGTTGGCACATTCTTTAAATTACTCTCTGTAGTTGTGAAGATTAAAAGTTCCAAGAGACTGGGTTCTAGGTAAGAAAATCAATTTATTGATCAGTTTAATAATAAACAACAAATTAATTGGTTCGTGATCTCTCTTGATGATCAAAGACCAATACATTCAGCACCTTGAGTTATTAAATACAATTTTGAAAGTTCCTTATTTAGTCCTCCCCTAGATAGCCCAGGATATCTCTAACTAATGAAATCTAATGAGAAGGTAGGTTTGATAATGTACGATCCCTCCCTCATTCTTTAATGTTGATAGAAAATCAGATTCCCATTTCTAGGATTCCCATTTCTAGGATTTCAATGTCTCTATGAAGTAATCAGTTATGCTTATTCTCAGTTCAACCCAATGTCCACTCAAGGACGCTGAGATGTTGCCTCCTGGACACACATGATTTAAGCTAGTTGTTATTTACCAAATGAAGTAGAGATTATGATCTCCATTTCAGTCACCCCAATTTAGAAGATGCCTGGGGGCCAGCTATGTGAAAGAATGAGGGCAGGGAATGAGGAAAAGTGCTGGAAACATAGATTAAGCTTCAATGATTTCTTAGAAATAAAAAATGATATATTATTAGAAATAAGTCCTCTCATAGTTATAGCATATATATATATATACACATACCTATATATTTGATTATATACTCCTCTCCTACATATTATTATTACAGGCTGTCAGTATATAAAGTTTGGAAAGAAATATGTGCTCATGATCCCAGGATAAATGGGAGCTAAGACAACTGTTTTAGGACTTTTGGTTATACCCCATGAACTAGTAACTTATTTCTACCCTGCTGCTATACCAAGGCACCATTTAAAAAAATCCCCTTTTTTCTTTTCTTTTTTTTAGATAGGATGGAAATCCAAGCTAACTTTTTTTTCTACTTTCCCAGGAAAATCTTCATTAGGAATGGCTTTGTTTCGCTTAGTGGAGCCAGCTGCTGGCACAATATTCATTGATGGCGTTGACATTTGCACCATTGGTTTGAAAAATCTCAGAACCAAACTTTCTGTGATTCCCCAGGATCCTGTCCTGTTTGTAGGTACAGTAAGGTAGCTGTTCTTATCATTGCACGTTCATATTCTCAGATAGTGAAATCAGACTGGTCAGGATAGGGGTTTATAGTCTGAGAAGAGTCACCATTTTAGGGGCAGTCAGGAGAACTGTTGGTAACTGGTTTTTAATGAGTCACTGACTGGTAAGTATGGCATGAATTGTTAAGAAGGACCAAATCCAATAAGCTACAGTCAGCCAGATACTGCCTGCAGCTGATCCAGAGAAAACAATTATTAAACCCCACCCCCCTGTAGCCTCCTTAACCCAACAGTAGGGTAAAATGAGATAATAGAGGTAAAGCTGCTTTGACTAGTATGCTGAATGCTGTTATTACTTGATAATCATTACCCACAAATGAATTCACTCCCAGGGATAAGGAAGCTGCCCTTTTGAGAATGCATTAACTTTTTTAGCTCGCTTCAGGTACCATTTAATATGCTGGTGCAGTAATGAGCTGGTATGCCACTGGAGAAGACTTGATTCAGGATTACTCCCTGACTGAATGAAGTAATTTCCTTTTATAGATCACCTATACTCTGTATATTTGTTGTATACATTTCAATATTACATATTGTCTCCATTAGGACATATGGTCCCTGGGATTAGGTTTGTATATTTTTTTGGGGGGGTGACGGGAGGAGGAGGTTTTCATTATATGCTTGATGCTTAACACATTGCCGGTGCATAGTAAGAGCTTAATAAATATTTTTTAATTGACTGAATTAATTCATCGATGTTAACATGAAATGGTATAGGTTAAATGCTTTGTACCTGAAACACTAGGTATCTGTGAACTACTACGATTGCAGAGATCGTGTTTCTTCATTCTTTCTTGACAAAATTACTAGACTGGCAGAGTAGGGAAATGCCTTGGACAAGATATGCAGATTTCTGGAAAACATGTATCAATGTTTCTCATGATATTTTTATAGACAAGATGGTAATTTGTTATCTATGGTAGATAACAGTTTGAAAGATTAGATAGTTGAATGAGCAGCCCCAATGTCCCCAATTGTAAAGAGGTCCGGATAGAGGGCTATTGGGAAAGACATTTGGCTATGTTCTGTTCAATATTTTTTGTCACTGACTTAGATGAAGGCATAGATGGTATGCTTATTAAGCTTATGGACACTATGAAGTTGTGAAAGACAACTAATATATTGAATGACAGAACTGAGATCTAAAAAAATATTGACAGATTGAAATGAAGGGTTCTCATCCATTTCAAGGATGAGACAGATGTAGCTAGATAATTTGTTTTATATTTCATACTTTAAGGTATGCAAAACATTTTATTTTTTAAAATTTTAATTTTCAAAAATTTTTTATTTAATTTATTAATTTGTAACATTTCTCCATGGTTATAGGATTCATGTTCTATCCCTTCCCTCCTCTCACCCCCTTCCATAGCCCACACACAATTCCACTGAGTTTTATATGTGTCAATGATCAAGACCAATTTCCATAATATTGATATTTGCATTAGGATGTTCACTTTGAATCAATATCCCCAATTATATCCCCATCCACCTATGTGATCAGGCAGTTGTTTTTCTTCTGTGTTTCTACTCCCACAGTTCTTCCTCTGAATGTGAATAGCATTCTTTCTCATAATTCCCTCAGAGTTGTCCTGGATCATTGCATTGCTGCTATTAGAGAAGTCCATTACATTCGATTTTACCACAGTGTATCAGTCTCTGAGTACAATGTTCTCCTGGTTCTGCTCATTTCACTCTGCATCAATTCCTGGAGGTCATTCCAGTTCACATGGAATTCCTCCAGTTCATTATTCCTTTGAGCACAATAGTATTCCATCACCAACAGACACCATAGTTTGTTCAGCCATTCCTCAAATGAAGGGCATCCCCTTGTTTTCCAGTTTTTTGCCACCACAAAGAGCTTGGCTATAAATATTTTTGTACATGTCTTTTCCCCTATGATCTCTTTGGGGTACAAACCCAGCAGTGGTATGGCTGGACCAAAGGGCAGGCAATCTTTTAGCAGCCTTTAGGCATAGTTCCAAATTGCCATCCAGAATGGTTGGATCAATTCACAACTCTACTAGCAATGCATTAATGTCCCAATTTTGCCACATCCCCTCCAACATTCATTTCTCTCCTCTGCTGTAATTTTATCCAATCTGCTAGGTGTGAGGTGGTACCTCAGAGTTGTTTTAATTATATATGCAAAGCATTTTAAATACACTCTCTCATTTCTTCCTCTCAACAATCTAGTAAAGTAGTTGATAAAGGAGTCATTGCCCCCATTTTGGGGATGAGAAAACTGAGTTTCAGAGAACTTCAGTTACTTGTCCATGGTCACAAGGTCAGAGGAGAATTCAAACTCAGATCTTCTTGCTTTTAGACTGAGCACTCATTGTTAGGTAATAGTTCATTGGGAAAAGATCAATATGAGTTAAATGCAAGATGGTAGAAAAAAAAAAGAAAAAGTTTCAAATCCTACTTTTCAGAACAAGGAAGGCATTGAATCCGCATATTCTATTCTTTTAAAATGCTTCTAAAGAACTTTCCTCATCTTTGAGACTTGCATTTTAAAAGAGATGTTGATAAACTGAGGCACATCCAGAAAAAGATAGCTGGAATCATGAAGGGGGCAGAAATGATAACATATGAGGGAATGATTGAAGGAACTGAGGCAGAAGAAAAGTAATGTGAAGGAAGGTTATGTCAATTATCTCTATACTATCAGAGAAAATGCACTGGGATTAGGAAGTGTCCCTGGCCAACCAAATCAATGGGTGGAAGTTAGGAGACAAGTATTCGTCTTAGTAGGAGGGAGAATTCTAAAAATCAGAGCTATCGAGTAATGGAATGAATAAGGCAGTGAGTGTCCTCTCACGGGAGGCATTCAATAATGAGAGACTAGATGATTACTAGTCAAAAATCATAAATCTAGAGAAAGAAGGGACCTCCAAAACCATCTAGTCTAACCTATTCATTTTACAGACGAATAAACTGAAGCCCAGGGAGAGTAAATGACTTGTTCAAGGTCCCAAAGTAAGTCAGTGTCGGAGGCAAGATTTGAACCCAGATTGTATAACTCCAGAGCCAACACTTTTCCCACTGTACCACAATGAAGTAAAGAGGAATTCCAGTATTTGAGTAAGAAGTTTGACTAGTTAAATCCTAGGATTCTTTCCAACTGTCAAATTCTGGGCTCCACCAAAGAGACTGTATGAGTTCTAGTTTATTGTTGGGTTGTGATACATCAGTTTAACATTGCTTGAAGCTTAATCAGTCTAATAATTTATCAATCAAATTTTATGCATTCCCTTATAGCCTCTTTAT
Organism: Gracilinanus agilis; assembly: GCF_016433145.1. Lineage (NCBI taxonomy): Eukaryota > Metazoa > Chordata > Mammalia > Didelphimorphia > Didelphidae > Gracilinanus > Gracilinanus agilis. The sequence continues at coordinate 301,888,059 of NC_058131.1, forward strand.
TGCCAAACTGTAGAGAACCACATTTAAATGCACCTGTAAAATAAACTAATTGGCTATCCCTTCATCTTAGCACAATAAATTTTCTCTTATTTTTATTAGGTTTAACTTGGATCCTTTTGGGTGCCACACGGATAAGGAACTCTGGCAGGTCCTGGAGAGAACTTTCATGAAAGATTCAGTATGTTTCTAGGCCATATCATTTTTCTGAAAATTGTATCACCTCTTCCTGGCTCTTTCTCCACAGACACAGCCCAGGATTGTGCTGATTTTCTTGCTTTCACTATCGTTAGCCAATTCAGTACAATTTGCAGAGACTGGCAAGCCTATGGGAATGCAGTCAGTCTTAGTGGTCCAGACCAGAGAGAGCAGGTGTGTGGCCATATCAGACATCTATGCTTCTCCAAGGTATGTTTCTTCTAGTCTTGGATCCAAGATGGGCATTTCCATTGGCTACTTGCCTTTGCTAATTAGTATTATTTCTGGGGCAACCATTTTGACCAGATGGGCTATTTGAATGGAATGATGAAAACCTTTCTCTCTTTTCCTCAATTGCCAGGGAGTTTTCCCTAATCCATTCTAGCTATGAATGCACAGCCACTGAAAGTCATTTCCAATGGTGCATAAGTTCTCCAGAACTGCAGATGAGTCACTAATTCTTTTAGTTGGGATAACTAGGGGAGTATATGATTCACATGGCAGTTTTGAATTATTAATGTTTAGCTACTCCCCAGTCTTTTCTTATGCATGTTTGAAATATTTAAAGATATTTGGCATCTCCTCCTATGTGTTCAGTAAAATAAAGCAGGCTGATGAATGCAGCTGAGGCAGCAATCAATAAACACTAGGCATGACAATTGTATAGATCATCATTTTAAATGTGACATTTACCATGTTTTATAGATAATGAAACTTCCAGACAAATTGCAGGCAGAAGTCACAGCAAATGGAGAGAACTTCTCTGTAGGAGAACGGCAACTGCTTTGTATGGCAAGAGCACTACTTCGTAACTCAAAAGTAAGGAAACAGCATGGAAAATTGATTGGTTGTATTTTGGATATTTCTAGCAGGGCTGCTAAAGACAAAAGTTATAGCAGCATGCTTGCCTTTTTGGCAGAGACAGAACAATGGACCACTTTGAAACTGAGCACAGGCTTCTTGAAACAAGGTTCTCGTGGGTGAGTGGGTGGTATACATTGACAAAAGCGCCATCTTCCCTTGTTCCTCCTCTCAGGAGCCCAGCTTATATGTCCTTTCTATTCTTCCAAGTGGTTCAGGTTTAAACCCTTCCTTTCATATGTTTCCTGAAAAATTGGAGGTCTAGTAAACAAAAGGGTATGAGATATTTAGGGTGTGAGGAATGCATAGTTTAGACTTACTTTTCTCAGGAATCTGGCTTCCCTGGGTTCTTTATTTAAAGGAAAGTATTGTTATTGCTTTCAAAGACTATTTTTCCAACCCACTTTAACTTTTTTTTTTAATAACAATTCACATTTCTATAGCACTTGCCAGTTTACAAAACACTTTAATGTCCATTATCTCCTTAATCCCCAAAATAATCCTGTGGAAGAGACAGGGCAAGTATTATCATCACCATTTTACAGAAGAGAAAGCTGAGGCTTAAAGACATGGTGGAGCAATTTGTCCAATGCTACATAGTTCCCTGACTCCAGGTCCAGTGTCCTTTCTACTCTATGCCTCCTGGTTGTTGAGGTAGAAGTATTAAATAATGGTATTGTGGTAGATGCGAATACATTGTATATCTCTATCTCTATCTATCTATCTATCTATCTATCTATCTATCTATCTATCTATCTATCTATCTATCTATCTATCTATCTATCTATCTCTCTATCTCTCTATCTCTCTATCTCTCTATCCATCTATCCATCTATCTATCCGTCTGTCTTTCTATCTATCTAGATAGTCATCTAAACAAAAACGCTGGCCATTTCCTTCAAGGCTCAGAGTTGGCAGAGAGTGATTTTTTCACCTCTTTTCTTCAACAGATCATTCTCCTTGACGAAGCAACTGCTTCAATGGATTCTAAAACAGATGCCCTGGTTCAGAGCACCATCAAAGAAGCCTTCAAGGGCTGCACTGTTTTAACCATTGCTCACCGTTTAAACACAGTCCTAAATTGTGACCGTGTCCTAGTCATGGACAATGGGAAGGTAAACTTTCATTGTGATTCGCTTACCCAGAAACATCATTGGGTTCAATCTCTGTGTTGGAGATTTTTCTAATATTTTGGCACTTGTTCTCTGACTTTCAGATGATTGAGTTTGACTTGCCAGAAGTTCTTGCTGAGAAGCCAGATTCTGCATTTGCAACATTATTAGCTGCAGAAAAAGAAGTCTGACAGTAAAGAACATACTGTAGGTCCCCATCATGTGATGTTAGAGAAGGATGATAATGTGTGAAATGAGGAGGTAATGAAGTCAACTCAAGAGCCCAGTGTCCCGGAATGCCTACTATCATTGTGACTTTAGTGGAAGCAGGGGTTGACATGCAGAAAGCATCCAGCCCTACAGAGAACCGACTGAGCTAGGATGGAAACTGCCTGGCCCTCCAAGTTCAGCCAATGCTCCTCACCTTCATGTTGGGTTTGAAATTGGTAATGGACCATGGACAGAAGCAGTTAGAGCTAGTGGATTCATACACTGCCCCTCATCTACTAAAACTCTTACTCTATGTCCCTACTAATTCAATTTTATTTCCTGAAAATGGAAATACTGAATTTTTTGAGGGTGGGGAGAACATGTTAATGTGAAACAAAATGAGGAGGTGCCTGGATATAGAGGTTTTACCGGTTTCCTTACAATACCGTCAGAAGAAAAGAATGTGTATGTTCTATTTAAGTTCCAATTCACTTCTGTCTTGACTATGTAGCATGCAAAAACTACATGGATCTGTAGCATGAAAGACTGATTGCAGTGTTTGTTAAAAATAAAATCATACTGTATACTCCATTTGATCTATTAGTCAGAATAACCAGGAAAACAAAATGTTGGAGTTTATATATAATTGATATTTTTATATCTTCTTTATTTGGTCATTAAAATGCAGTAGAAAATTAAACTACCTTGAAATGTTGCTTCACAATTATTTTCCTGAGGATAGTCCAACTTTTGTATCATTTCCTCTCACAGAACCATACTGATTTCTTCCTTTACTCAATAACTTATGCGATGTTTTCCTAATAAAGAATTTTCTTTATGACTTTAAGGTTCCTTGCAGCTGTGACAGATACATTAAAAATGCCCTCCAAGTAGACCAGGGAGTGACCAGTTCTAATTCATTGTGACATTTAAAAAGAAATAGCAAATCCAAAATGTTCTTTTGCAATATTTTCAACTGGCAGCTTATTATTATTATTTTTTATGAGCAGTCTATTGATAGTTACAGCAGTTTCTCATATATGGTTACGCTATGGTGATTTAATGTTGCTTATTACATTAATTCCTGTGATGTGAAGGGAAATTTGATGTCTTGTAGATTCCCCTCTTCTAGCTTTTTTCTTATTGAACTGAATAGCAGAGGGAGGGTTTTCATCAGCTAAAGATTTACACTGAATTCAATCAAAGCTGAAAATGACGGAAGTTGGGGATGCTCAATTCAGATGCGGCTCATTCCAAAGAAAATGCCTCTCCTCCAAGCTCTGAATCTTCAAGGTGAAAGGACATACTATACCTTTAAATGGTCCAATGCACAGGGAACAGCTTTCTCCCTTGGTTTTTGGTCCTGATTTTGAGGTCAAAACACTAATGTAAGTTCAGACTATAGAGGTTACAAGTGTATGCCTATTGCCGTCAGTCAACTTGATAGATACCTAGCAACTCCTATTATTCAAAAAGCAAGAAATCCTGACTATACATTTGTCAGAGTAGGGATTCCATTCTCTTCATCCAAATGCAGGTCAGTTTGAGATCATTTTTGTTTTCTTCCAACTTAGTACCAGAAGAGCAACTGGATTATGATTTTTAGGAGGTGGCTCCATCAAGCCAATGATCATTTTTTGTCCATTCTCTTGGACTCAGTTTCTTCAGTAACTTTAAAAATGACCTACTACATAAATGATTTTAATTTTTCACTTCCAGAAAGCCAATACCCAGACCAGAAGAGAAACTCAATTCATATCCCTTCCCAGTGGATTTCCTTTGGTGTCTATTTGTTAGGCAAGGTCATATTACCACTGACTGCAAGGGTTCTGTGATCTCTGATAAAAGTTTCTGTCAAGGATTCAGTCATTGGCTGTTCTTGTGATAAAAGCATCACTACTTAGCCCTTTGCTGTCTATATACACACACATACCCTACTAGCATACACACACTGTGCTCTTTTCTTTTTTTTGATATAATTCATCTCTATTATTGTAATATAAAGTCTAGCGCAGTGTCAATCTTATAGTAAGGTATGTATGGCTCCTTGCATGGTCAGCTAAGTTCATTTGGTATTTGAAACACAGCAATACTAGGATAGCACCAGGGCCTCGACACTATGCTCTTTGTGTTCTAGAAAGGTCCAACTAGGGCAGGATTGTGTGTGATGAGGTCCAAGATTCCTCCAAGCTCTTAAAAAATTATATTTGGATTCTGAATTTTAAGGGTAGGGAATTCTTTTAGGCTCCTGCTTAAACAAAAGAAGAGTACCTCATGCTTTTAATTCTCAAGGTAAAGATGTCTTATTAAGAAGAATCAATCCCACTATATAAAGAAATTAATCAGAAGAAAAAGTATCACTACCAACAATGTGTGAAGACAAGATATTCAAGGATGTTACTTTTAGTCTTATTGGTGAGTGGGAAGCAGAAAGCTCCTTCCCTGGCAGCAGGCTTCAATATTTAGGGTGCATAAAGTCATTCAGGCTACTTATAAAATGCTATCAGGTTCATTTGAGAGAAAGAGTGCATCTCTGCCAAAGGGGAATCATTTATCTCCTCTGTCAGTCTTAGGGCCCTTTAAAAATATTTCTTCTGCCCTTTGTGCCTCCTCTGGGAGATCAAAAGAACTACCAAAGTTTTATTCTTGCCATTGAAGCAAATAGATCTAAAACTCGCTCAGAGTTGTTAATAAAAATTGGAAATGCTCTTTTCTATGAGATGGAATCCTTTTGGTCAGTGACATGATTTAAAGGTATTTGAAATACTGCAGTTCAGGTTGAGGTCAGATGACCAAAGAAATTATTTTCTTCTTGTTCTTTGTAGAAGGCCATGTTTGAGGGAGGTTAAAGCTGTTGCTCAAAACTTAACAGATTAGCTGATTGCCATGGGTAGGGTCTGACTGTGTATTCATGCCATGAAAAGTCCTTTGCAGCTGAACAGTCTTTACCTCAGGCTGAGACAGAATCAAAAGGCCAAAATGAAGCCCACAGCTTACATTTTAGCACAAAATTGGGAGAAAGCCATATTACAAAGACCACTCTAAAAGCTTTCTCTAGATCTGGTTCTCTTCTGGTTGTCATGAAATGGAACTGGAGAAATCTAAATACGTGGTTGGGATTTATTTGTGAATTTTTTTTTTTTGGAAAATATTGCTCAAATTTGGAACTACTTGACATTAGAGCAAGGAAGATCTCTTAGGAAGAAAGAAAATGTCAATTGGAAGCTCTAAACTATGATTTTATGCCATATATCAGACATAGTAAGGAGATTAGTTGATCTGAAGTAGGTGGTTTATATAGGAAAGAGTAGCGCCTGCTCTGCACTTTTTTCTGCCTGAATCTCAAATATGGCTGATGCTTGATCTTGGACACAATTGTAAAAGAATAGGAGAATCCATGTGTATTGTCTGGGAAGACTCCATTAGTTAATAAAGGGACTTGTTCAAGGCAAAGCTGAGGTAGTGGACAATCCCTACCCAACAAAGCCGGGAGAGATTTCAACTTCTCCCCACCACCATCCTTCTCCCCCTCAACACACATACACCCTCTGTATTGGAACATCCTGAATTGGAAATTTCATTGGAAAAAATGCAATGTCTGATTTGCCAACTTTCGACTACATAAAATTTAGTTCAGTAGAGAGAATGCTCTAGTCTAAATGGTTTGCAACAAATGGGGAAATAGAAAAATTACAATTCCCTTTGGCATATTTGGTTTAAACTATTGACCTATATACTTCTGTAACTGGTAAATCTAAGAACATAAGTAAAGACATAACCAATTGGAAAATGGTTAAGCTGGCATATTGTCAGGGCACATTTGGCATGGGAAACTGAGTATGGTCCTTTGTTAGTTGTCCATCAAATAGATCCAGACACATCACATTTGGTACTCCCTTCTTGGAGATCCTAGAGACATGTATCTTCTCATTTGAAACAAAGAAAAATACAGATTTACAAAAAGAATGGCATAATGATCCCTTGACAGGAAGTTTTCTTTCTGCAAAAGGGGTCACTAAAAGATTTCTATAAATATCAAGACCTCCTAATTAAAACAGGATCTGCTTGACAACATTTTGATTAGCACCCAATCTTTCAGGAACCTATCTATTCAGAGTATGGGGTAGGAATCTGTAAGAATGATCAGTTCTGTTTTTCAGTAGAAATGGAGGCTTTATGTCAAGTACTGCTGTTGAGTCTCATGGTAATCATTATCATAGGTTACAGGACTAGAGAGGGGTCACTTGGCTTTATGGGTGCAATATTGAGAATTTTCCAGAAGGCAACATTTGAATTTTTAATGTCATAGTCCCATTTTCATTTTCTTACACTAAAGTCTTCTTCTGCTGTTTCATTGTAGTATAGGGGGTAACTTTTGGTTCTCAAAAAACATGCTATCAGAGTACAAGCATGGGTAGATCTGACCAACTTAGAAAGGTTTCAAGTTTGGGCTTGATAATGGACCATTCAGGCTAAATTCAGAGTTTCATTACTACTGTTGGTCAAAGATGAATGAATATTTCAGCTATTAGAAGAAACTCCCAAAGACTATCTACGAAGGTATTGAGGAGGTGTCATCTCTGCTGATAAAACTTAGCAACCATTAACAAAAACAAACATTTAAATAAACAAAAGAATTTTTTAAAATCTCTTACACAGAATTGCACACTGTTATTTATAGCATGGTATTTTTAAAAACTCCATTGTTTAAAGTTGATAGATCCTTTTTTTAAAACCTTTACCTTCTCTCTTAGAATCAATACTGTGTATTGGTTCTAAGGCAGAAGAGCAGTAAGGGCTAGGCTTGGGGGTTAAATGACTTGCCCAGGGTCACATAGCTAGGAAGTGTCTGGGGCCAGATTTGAACCTAGGACCTCCTGTCTCTAGGCCTGCCTCTCAATCTACTGAGCCACCTTGCTGACCCCAGATAGACACTTAAAAAAATTTCTCTTTTTCTGTACTCTTCAGAATGCTTTTCCATGAATAATGAACTGGAGGAATTCCATGTGAACTGGAAAGACCTCTAGGAATTGATGCAGAATGAAAGGAGCAGAACCAGGAGAATGTTGTATACAAAGACAGATACACCGTGGCACAATCAAATGCAATAGACTTCTCTACTCGCAGCAATGCAATGATCCAGGACAATTCTGAGGGACTTAGGAGAAAGAACTCTATCCACATCCAGAGAAAGAAGTGTGGGAGTAGAAACATAGAAGAAAAACAACTGCTTGATCACATGGTTTGATGGGGATATGATTAGGGATGTAAAGTAAATGATCACTCTACTGCAAATATTAATAATATGGAAATGGGTCTTGATCATGATACATATAAAACCCAGTTGAATTGCTCATTGGCTATTGGGGGGAGGGAGGGAGGAGGAGAGGGAAAGAATATGAATCATATAACCATGGAAAAATATTCTAAATTAAATAAATACAAAAGAATGCTTTTCCATGTATCTTTTGGGATTTTGTCATTGTCACCACTATTAAGGATCACAGATTTGGAGTTGGAAATAATCATAGAAGTCATCCATATAATTTGACCTCATATTACAGATGAGAAACCCAAGGCCCAGAGAACAGCCTTGTAGGACTTAAGATTATATGGGTAGCAAATGGCAGAGCCCACATTTGAACTCAGATGCATCTTCAGGTACAATGCTCTTTATCCTGTGTTGCTTTCCTTATTATTCATATAATTTTGGACAATGTGCATGCTTTTGCTCTTATTCTGCTTTATTCACTGTGCAACTATTTTACATTTGTACATGTTGTTTTCCCCAGTAGAAGATAAGTTCATTGAGCATAGAGAATGTTTGGTTACTGCCAATCTATAGCACTGAGCACAATGTCTGTGACGTAGTAAGTGCTTAATAAATGCTTGTTGAATGAATCAGTGGACTATACAAACTAGTGATATCAATGAATTAATCAACAATTTATTAAGCATCTACTATGTGTTGTGTAACATGCCACCCACTAGGGATATAAAACAAAAGTTAAACAATCTTCAACTTCAAAGAGACTTCAAGTTTTACACATAAGCAGCTAGGTGGTGCAATGGAGAGAGGACAGGTTTGGAGTCAGGAAGATTAATCTTCCTGCAGTTTAAACCTGGCCTCAGACATTTACTAGCTAGGTGACCCTGGGCAAAACATTTAATCCTGTTGGCCTCAGTTTCTTCATCTGTAAAACGAACTGGAAAAGGAAATGGCAAACCATTCCAGGATTTATCTCTACCAAGAAAACCCCAAATGGGGTCATGAGGAGTATGGACTGACTGAAAGGATTGAACAATAAGAATACCTTGCATTTACATATACCTTTAACTTTTCATAGCACCTTCACATTTTAATTTATCCTCACAATAACACTCTGGGATTATCATCCCATATTTTATTTTATTTTATTTATTTATTTAAAACCCTTACCTTCTGTCTTGGAGTCAATACTGTGTATTGGCTCCAAGGTAGAAGAGTGATAAAGGCTAAGCAATGGGGGTTAAGTGACTTGCCCAGGGTCACACAGCTAGGAAGTGGCTGAGGCCAGATTTGAACCTAGGACCTCCCATTTCTAGGCCTGGCTCTCAATCCACTGAGCTACCCAGCTGCCCCCATCATCCCATATTTTAAATGAAGAAATTTGTGTTCTCTAGGTTCAAGTGACTTGCCTAAATGTTCTTTCTTTCTTTTCTCCTTCTTCCTTCACATTTCCTTCTCCCTTTCATTGCATCTGTGTAGGGAACATCTATTGTAGAAAACTATCACTCAAAAAATCATTCCCAAAACAGATCAATACTTTCTCTGCAACTTCAGTCTTAAAGTTTCCTGAGACACTGACAAGCTAATGATTTGCCCAAGGTCACAAAGATAGTAAATGTCCAAGGAAGGACTTGAATCTGGGTCTTCCCACATAGAGAAGCACCCCAATGCTTCTCTCCCAAGGACACATAATGACATTGACCATAGGACAAGAAATTAGGTCTCCTGATTCCTGGGACAGATTTCTTTTCCTTAGGAATCTCTGTTGTGCACACTCCCAAAAGCCCATCACTTCCCCTACATCAACCCAACTTGAACATCCCTTTCAGGACAATGACTTGCTCAGTTAGGACTTCCTGTATTCTCAGAGCCTGCTGCTTTTTTTTTGGCCTAGTTGTTTTTAAAATTTTACCATTTTAATGTAACATAATATTACATATATGATTTGTTCTAAATATTTAATAAATTATAATAAATACTTTTTTCCAAGAGAAACAAATGTTATCATTAGCTATGTTCAAAAATCCATGTCTCATTCTTTTCCCTCCTTTTTTCTTCCTCCCCTCCTCAAGAAGGCCGGTAATGTGATATAGATTATGCATATGTTATTATATAATATTTATTTCCTTGTTGATTGTGTTGTGAAACAAGACAAATATTGCTTTATACTAGAAAAAATTCATGGAGGAAATAAAGTGAAGAATGGTATGTTTTAATCTGCATTAGTATTCTCTGTTCCTTCTTTATTGGTGGGTATCCTTTTTCATCATTAGTCCCTTGGAATTGTCTGGATCTTTGCCTTGTTGATAATAGTTAAGTCATTCACAGTTGATCATCATACAAAATTGCTGTTACTATGTACACCTCATATGTCTTCCTAGGTTTTTTTTTTTGTGTGACATCTTGTTCGTCATTTCTTATGACACAATACTATTCCATTAAAATCATATACCACAACTTGTTTAGTCATTCCCCAATTGATGGATATCCCTTCATTTTCCAGTTCTTTGCTACCACAAAAAAAGGTACTACAAATGTTTTAATCCAGTGATGGGCAAACTATGGCCTGCGGGCCAGATGTGGCCCCCTGAAATGTTCTATCCAGTTTCACCACATTATGCCTAATCTGATGAATACAATGAGTAGGATACAATACAATGAAACTTTGAAAGAGTTGCCTTAGAAACAGACTGACACATGAGCATTTCCTTTCCTTTGGCCCCCTCTTTAAAAAGTTTGCCCATCACTGTTTTAGACCATATATTTTCTTTTCTTTTTTCCCTTGATCACCTTAGGAAATAAGCCTAATAACAGTATTATTGGATCAAAAGGTATACTCAGTTTTATAACTTTGTAACTTTTATAAAGCACAGTTACATAAAAATTTATTTTTAATCATTGAAAATCTCAAGTCAAATTTATAAGAATACAAATCATTCCCCAATTGTCAAATGGTCAAAGGAGCAGTTTTCAGATGAAGAAATTAAAGCTATCAATATTCATATGAAAAAATGTTCTAAATCATTCTTAATTAGATAAATGCAAATTAAAACAACTCTGAGGTACCACTTCACACTTAACAGACTGGTCAATATGACAGAAGAGGAAAGTGATAAATGTTGGAGGGGGTGTGGCAAAATTTGAACACTGATGCATTGTTTGCACAGTTTTGTAGCCCTTTAGGCATAGTTCCAATTTGCCCTCCAGAATGGTTGGATCAGTTCACAATTCTACCAACAATATATCAGTGTCACAATTTTGCCACATCCCCTCCAATCAAAGAGATCTTAAAGCCCAAGTCTTAAAGATCATGTTGCCTTCACTATTCAATAAACTTCATGGGCTCCGGGATCAAATATAAAAATCTCTGTTTGGCACTGAAAGCCCTTCAAATCCTGTTCCTCTCCTACCTTTTCATTCTTCTTACACCTTACTCCAAACTTGAGAGTTGAAACAAGAAAGAGGGATGAGAAGGGATTAAATTCCAGACATAGAAGATAATCAGTAAAAATTCCCAGAATCTTGAAATATGAAATGCCTCATTTAAGGAATAGAAAAGAGGTCAGTATTATTGTATCCCAGAGTGAAACCTCACCTTCTTCAAGATTTTCCTGATTCCCCTTGATACTAATGTCTTCCCTCTGTTGATTATCTCCAATTTATACCAGATATAGAATTTGTACATATTTGCTTCCATATCAATCTCATCCACTAGACTGTGAGCATCATGAGAGCAAGGATTGTCTCTGGTCTTTGTATCTCTAGTGCCTCTTTTATCTGAGATAACTATTCCATTTTACCTCTGCCTAGTTTATTTTTCTATCAGTGAGGTCACCAAGAATTAAATAAATATCAATTCTAAAATGATTTTGGTAATTTATTTGCAAAATATAGGAGAGAAAGTAGAAGTAGAGAGATGAGAAGAGGGTAGAATAAGAGATCTAGTTTAAGGAACTACACTATGTACTCAATCCCTGGCTTTACTCTGGCAGGGCTCCAGAGGTCCCAGCCAGAGAGCCTAAAAGTCAATTAATAAGGAGTTAGCCACGAGGGCTTCTCCCAATCAAGAGAGCCTCCAGGTACTAACAAGGTTAGTACCTCCAGGGAGGCTAAGGTAGTCAGCCTTCTTCACTCGCCACATGTAGTTCTATGGGAAAAATTAAAGCACAGTCTCACCAAGGTCTCAGGGTCCCAGGTCTCAGGTCCAGCAAGCAGTGTCTCCAAGTAGAGCTCCAACTCCAAGAAAATGAACAAGAATGGGCCCATAGGAAGTTGTCACTCTCTTTTAAAGGTGCTTCTTTTTTGTCACTTCCTGTGCCTTCCTCTTAGTTTACGTGTCCAATCACAATAGACACTGCTTAGGACTGCCCAGGGGGCAGTCAGTCAATTCTGATTCATTACCCACTCTTCCACAGGAGGGTTACAGACTTCCCAAAGTGTGAATTAAGTGGTGATTAAATCTAAAGATGGGTAGGGTAGGTTTAATCTCATTATCACACTAACAAATGTTTCTCCCCAAGGAAAGGTCTGACTGCATTATCCATCTAACTCAATAAATTCTGGTGGCTCCCTGTTAATTCCAAGACTAAATATTTTAAGTCCTTTAGCATTTAAAACTCTTTATAATCTGTCTTCTTTCTACTTTTTCTGTCTTATAGTTACAGAAAGCCTATAAACCAGCCATACTGGACTACTTGCTATTCATCCCACATGATCCCCCATCTTCCCTCATCCCCCAGCTTTAGCATTGATTCTCATGCCTAGAATACTCTCCCTTCTCACTTCTATCTTTTAGAATCCTTGGTTTTCTCCCAGAGGCTGCTAAAATTCTCCCTTCTGCAAGAGGTCTTTCCCAGTCCCTTTCCTCCTAGTAAGACTTTCCTTCCATTCTGCATGCATCCATCTACTCTATATGCATTTTGTGGTACCCATTATTTTACAAGTTGTTTCCCTATTAGAATGAGTGATGGATGTATATGTTAGGAAAAAGGAAAAGAATAAGTATTTATTAAGTCCCTACTCTATGCTAGGACACTGTGCTAAGAGCTTTACAAATACCTCATTTGTTAGTCACTACAATCATGGAAGGTAGTTGCTGTTATTATCTCATTTTACAGTTGAGGAAACTGAGACAAAAAGAAGTGAAGTGACTTGCTAGGGTAACACAGCTCATAAGAGCACAAGACAGGATTGGATCTCAGGTTTTCCTGATTCCACTCCAGTGTTCTATCCTCTGTAGCACTTAGCTTCCAAGTTAAATATAAGTAAAATGAATCATTCAAGGTCATAGCTCTACTTAGAGGACCCAGGACTTAAGTCTTTGTACTTAAGTTCTGTGTTTTCTTCATTTTCCCACACTGCCTAATAATGAGCCTAGACTTTAATCAAGCAAGGAAAAGAAATAATTAAATGAAGAGTGAAAATGTCAGAAGAAAACTTGGAAGAAGGATCAATACAAAAAAAATGAGCTGTGTAATCCAAAACTTTTCCTTCCCTACTCAGACACAGTCTGTGTATATTTATGTGAAGAGAAACAGTATTTGTAAAGTTATAAGTAGAATTATTGAAGGCTAAACTCTTAAAGTGGATTCTATTAATAGAAACAAGCTACCTTACAACATGAGCCAAAGCTCTGAAACCAAATTGAGAGGAAGATGCACAGGCTATTGGTGGTTGAGAGGGTTAAAAAAAAGCATTCAAAAACCGATTACTAAAAGTAATTTATTTGATGCCCTGGGTGACAGCCACCCCAGAGATGCACTATCTGATCAAACTGAAACAGAGAAATGTGGCAGTAATTTCAAGGGATTGGAGATATAAATGAAAATGAGGACAATAGAAGAAGAAAATAAGAAGATAAAGAGACAAGGGAACACATCACCACCTATTGCTTTTTGAAATAGGGTGGGTAAAAGGAGTTCCCCAGGGCAGAGTTCTAATGGGAGAAGACGTCAGAATCTAAGAGAGAATGAAACGCTGTCCCCGCCCAACCCCAAACCCCAACCATCACTTTAGAAAGGAAAGATAGAGATCTCTCTGACAGCAACAGAAATTGCACTGGAGATGGAGTACAACTTGCCAGCCAGTCCAGGCTTACCGACTATCATTTTCTCTGGATAAAGAACTCCATGTAACTGCTTGCTAAGGAAGTAGATACTGTTGGTTTCACAAAATACTTGAATTAATTTGAAACTAGTATAGAGCAATCTCGAGAAGGGACAACTCTGGTCAGTATGGGCTGGCACTCTTCCTCAAAGCAAAGAAGAAAGGCTTATAATCTGAAAAGTAGTTGAAAGCAAATCCTAGAAGGAATAAAACAAGGAAAAAAGCACTTTTATCATATATATATATATGTGTGTGTGTGTATATATATATATATGTACATATATACAATTTTATTATATACATGTAATTTTATTATGTATATGTGTATATGTATGTATGTGTGTGTGTGTATATATATATACATATATATAAATATATATATGTTCTAGAAACTATGCTAAATGTTTTACAATTATCCCAATTGATCTGTACAACAACCCTGAGAGATAGGTGCTATTACCAGCCCCATTTTACAATTGTGGAAACTGATGCAAACGGTAGGAATGGGATTTTCTCAGGTTCTTACAACTAGCAAGCATCTGAGACGGAGATTTGAACTCAGGTCTTCCTGACTCCAAGCTCAGTGTGCTACTCTGTTAGAATAATCTCAAAGCAGGGACAGGACGACTGCTGAATCTTCAGACATTTTTGATAACTATGAAATTAAGGTGAGATTTTTTTTTCCCCCTTAAGGTTATTTTTATGTGAAGATTTGAGGAAACAGAGGAGTGATTTAGGTGGGACAGAGGATTAAGTTCAATACCTGAATGTAAACCTTGTCTCAAAAAGAAGATATATGAATAAGGCAAATGACTATATGACTTCTCTTAGGCTCAGATCACTTACCCATAAATGAACATAATACTAGCACCTACTTCAAAGGCTTGTTACAAGGATCAAATGATAGATGTTCTGTAGTGTTCTGTAAACTTTTAAGGCACCATATAAATGTTAGCTGCTATTATAATTGTTAGCTTCCTAGTCCACCAGAGAGTGATAAACCTGAAATCAGAAGACCAGAGTTTAAATCCAGCCTCAGTTAAACAGTAAATACTGATTAAGTGTCTATTAAATGCCAGCCACTATTCCAAGTGTTGGATGCTTATTAGCTGTGTGACCCTGGGCAAGTCACTTAAGTTCTGTTTTCTTAACTGTAAAATGGGGATAAAGCCTCAGTTTCCTTAACTATAAATGGTGATAATAATAGCATCTCCAACCCAGTGTTGTTATGATGATCAAATGAGATAAAAATTTAAACAGTGTCTAGCACATGGTAGGAGCCATATAAATGCTAGCTCTCATTACTGTCATTATTATTATTATTATTCCCCATGCCTTATTGGGCTCAAGGGCTAATGGCTGTGGATGAACTTTTATCATTCTGTCAAGTATCAAAAGATACTCAAGAATCTTTTCAAAAGACTTATTAGAGACAAAAATCTGTTCTGTGAAAACTATCCAGAAGGCCAAAATCCATATAGCAAAAGCAGAATCGTTTTTTATTTTTGATGTTTTCTGTTTTTTCATGGACGTTATTTTCCATCCTGTCTCTTAGAATGGATGCTCTCTTGTGCTAAAAAAATAAATAAATTTTTTAAAAAAGCAAAAATATCCAATGCAGATACCTTGTGTGACAATGTTTACAATATTTCATCCTAACAGTTTCCAACCTCTCTGCCTCAAGGGAGACCATTTGCTTCATCAGCTCTTCCTGAGGATTTTCATTTTGTTTTTTCATAGTTCAAATTCTTTTTAGAAAATTTCTTAAAACATGGGCCTGATCCTATCAACATTAGGTCCTCCCCCACTCCCACCTCAGGGTGGGGAGGGAAGAAATTCCAGTGGTTCCCTATCCTATTACCTCTAGGCAAAAAATGCTTTGGCATTTAAAAGTCTCCTGAATCCTACCTGTGTGCTGGCGTGACTCTCTCTCTGTCTCTGTCTCTCTGTCTCTCTGTCTCTCTGTCTCTCTGTCTCTGTCTCTCTCTCTGCCTTTGTCTCTGTCTCTCTCTGTCTCTCTGTCTCTGTCCCTCTGTCCCTGTGTCTATCTCCTTCCCATTCCCTCCCTCCTCCCTCCTCTCTCTTCTGGTCACTCCCCATCCCCCATACACCCCACTCCATTTCCAGGCTCTACTATACCTATTTGTTTCACTGTCTCCCATTTCTGGAACGCCTGTTCCCTCCTTCCTGGCTCCCACCTTAGAATCCTTGCCATCTTTCAAGACATAGCTGAAGGCCACTTTCTATAAGGGGGGAGAGGGAGGAGCTTTCCCAGTACGCCAGATACTAGTGCCTTCCCTTCTAAAGTTACTTTTGATGTCTTCTATCTATAACTATGCATGTACATGTTGTCTCTCCATTCGAATTTAAGCTTCTTGATGGCAGAGGCTGTTTTGAGGTTTTCTTTGAATCCCTGAAACTTAGCACAGTCCCTGTTCCATGGGAAGTAATTATCGCCTGCCAACCGGATGAGGGAGGAACAGCTGCCCTCTGATTTGGGGACCCCGTTCAGCAAATCTACTAGTTCCCAAAGTCTCTGTGTTCCTCTGACCAAAACTGGTCTGTCTTTCTAAGCAGAGGAAGTTGCTTGAAATGATGGAAGGCAGTGAAAAATATAGTGAAAAATAAGTGCAAAATACTAGCTATTCTTTAAGGAGAAAAAACAACAACAACCCAAAACCTAAAACAAGTGCCGGCTATACTCATTATTTATTTTGTTTATGAAGAACCTAAAACAAGGCTGGGAAACCATCTAATCTAAACTTGCTTTTATTTCACAGATGATGATATTTGAGACTCAAAGGTTAAATATCTTGCCTGTGGTCACACAGGGATGCAAAGAAAGGCAAAGAACAGATTCCATTCTCAAGGTTTTAACTACCTAATGGGAGAGAAAACATGAAAAGAGGCAACCACATGCAAGCAAGAGATATAAAAGACAAATTGGAGATAATCAACAGAGGGAAGGCACCAAACACTAAGGAGGATTGGGAAAGGCTTTCCACAGAACGTGGGTTTTTATTGATTTATTTTTTTTTTGCTGGGACTTGAAGGAAGATGGAAGGCAGAGATAGTGAGGGAGAGAATTCCAGGCTTGGGGAACAGCCATTGAAAATACCAGGTCAGGTGATGGAGTGGATGGATTTATTGAAGGTTCTCAACTCTGAATTCCAGAGTCCTTCCCACTGGAACAATCTGCCTCCTATTAGTTTCATGGCTGTTAAAAATTATTCCAATGTTTTATAATCTTTGATTTGGTATACTAAAATTTACCTTAGCAAGTTACTTTCCTTCTTTCCTCTATGGATTGGGAAGGTTGTCTCTTAAAGACCCTTCCAGATCTGACATTCTAGAATTTTGGAATATCTGTTGTTGACTGATAACACAAGTTAGTCTCCAAGCTTTTTTGATCTCTACATCCCTAGCTGTTGGAAAAAAAAAAGATGAGGTGGGAAAATTGAACATGCCCTTATATTGTATGTTATATTTATTTACAAATTACATACATATTAATTATGCTCAAATATAAATTGTGTGCACAATAAATTAGGCACACATAAATTATAGATTTATTACCATCCCAATAAATTATATACATTAATAAAACATACCAAATTTGAACTAGAAATGAAAGACTAAATTTTAAAGTATTTTTATTTGTTAGTGGTTTAAATAAATTTTTTGCTCTCTCTAAAATATTATCAAAGTACTATTGATAGTAATATTTTAAATGAGAGAAATGTGATTACTTATTATTTTTGAAAAATCTTGATTTAACACTTTATGATATGATAATATGTCCTAATATGCTGAAAGGTAATGAACTAGTGAGGGTATCACTGTCAACCTCACAGTATGATGGAACTCCAGTTCTTCCCTCAAGACATTTCATGTATTGTATGTGACATGTGACCATCTGGCATATAGCCAGAATGTGTCAATGTCAATCTGTACGTGAATTATTAGCAAAGCTTCCTTTCTTTATTTTTCTTTTAAAAAACCAACATTTGCCATTTGTTTTTCCCAAATGTATATAGGCACCAATCATGACACCTGATTTGCTGTAAACAAAAACTAGATGCTAAATCTTAATATTTGGAAGAGTAGGGAGTGCCAAGTCCATGGGACAGCATTCTATTTGCTAAAGAAAATCCCCTTGTTATAATGCTAGGAGACAAAGAATAATTGATTGGAACGAGCCTTTTAAATTGATTGTGCCAACTGTTGTCTGCAATATAGAGGTAGTGGCATACTAAAATAGCCACACTGATGATAGCTTTGGGATATGTTTACAAACAGTTTTTTTCCCTGGATATTATCTTGTTCTATGGCCTCCTCTTTAACTCACCCATAAGAAACAAGGCAATGACAATTCTTCAAGTCAACAAGCTTGCTAAGCACTAGGGTTGCAAAGAAAGGCAAAGGACTAACCCCAGTCTCAAGGACCCAACAACCTAATGGGGGAGAAAACTTGAAAATAGACAACCACATACAAACAAAAGAGATGAAAGATAAATTGGAGATAATCAACAGTGGGGAGACACCAACACTAAAGGAGATTGGGAACAGCTTCCTGCCGAAAGTGAACTGTTTCTCTGGGACTTGAAGGAAGATGGGAGTCAGAGATGCGGAGGGAGAGAGTTCCATCCAAGTTTGGGGAACAGCCAGTGAAAATAGTAAGGTGGAGGGTCTTGTCTGAGGAATAGCCAGGAGGATAGTGCCACTGGATCAAAGAACATATGGAGGTGAGTTAGGTATAAGAAGTTATGATTTTTTAATCTTTTAGAAATCATCCTGTCCAGCCAGTCTTCATGTTCTTCCTCTCTAAAAGTTTTGTATGTACTTGGTAGATGCTCAAATTCTAGACTCTTTTCTTCGGTCACAGGAATATATATATATTTTCTCTCTTAGACCAGCCATTCCTCAATTTTCTAGTGCTGGGGCATGGGGAGGCTGAGTTCTTAGACTTACTGTCTTCTTTTTAAAAAGAAGTATCTAAATTTAGTTTAAACCTATCTAGTTTTTCAACTGGCTGGCTAACTTGGGAGAGTGATTTTTCTGAGAAGCCTAAGGCAATCCTTACCTATGGGTGCAAGAAAGACTGTGGGCCACATCAGAGATCACATCAGTCCCTGGTGCCTCGGGCCATCTCATGTACATATTCAGCCCTTTCCCCTTTCCCATTTTCTTTGGTTTCCTCTGTGGGAGCTCTAGTGCAGCTGAACTATCTCAGCAGCCACATTTATCTAGTGATAGAAGTAGTACTTGAAGGGCTCAGACCAATGACTCATGGGCCACAAAGAAGGCTGAAAACTGTTTAGGGGGTGAAGCCTCTGGATCTAATTCTTTTTTATTTCCCCTGAAATGAAACAACTTTCAGAGCTAAGTAGGACCCTGAAATCTGTTTCTTTGGGGGTTTTTCTCCTTTATTGTTTGCCTTTCCCCCCCCAATATCTTGCTATCTACTCAGAGACAGTCTTTCTTTTAAAATAATTCACCTATTCATTGTTTTCTGTCTCTATCTTTCTGTCTCAATCTCTGGCTGTGTCTGCCAGTCTCTCTCACAAAGGGATATTTACTGTAGCAAGAACAGATACACATTAATTCATCTGATAGAATGTAAGCAATTTAAGACATGAACTGTTCACTTCTGTCTTTGTGTCCCCAATGCCAAGAATAAGGACTCTCATGTAGTAAGTAGGTGATTAATAAGTATTTGCTTATTATCTTATGCCAGCAGCCTTATGGGCCTGATGCACTGGTCTCTCTGCTTAGTAGGGGCTGAGAAACATGGTATGGGGAAGAGGGCCTTGTGCTTGGGAGTCAGGATAGACCTAGGTTCAAATCTCACCTCAGATATATTTATTAGTTATATGACTATGGGTAAGATACTTAACAGCTCTTAACCTGTTTCCTCATCAATGAAGTGAAGGGATTGAACTTTATTGTCTCCAAAATCACTTCTAGTTTTAAATCTATCCTCCTATGACACTCTATACCACATGGTCTCCTTGGCTGCTGCCCCAGTTTTGCCTCTGTCACTACTACTGCTCTACAAGCTGGTCCTGCTAGGTGGCCCTTATTCTGCTTGCATCTGTCCTTCCCTCTACACCAACTGCCCAGCCCTTGGGGAAAGGTGGAGAGAGGAAGAGGAACCAGCTGATTGTCCCCATGTACCTTACCACCATCTTGGCCACTATTGTTCCTGACTTCTGCCTCCATCACCACTGTATCTTGCAGCCATTATCACTCTCAAACCTAGGCTTCAGCTCTAAACCCAGCTGGTCTTGCTTTCAGTTGGGCACTGAAGAGTGCTAGGGGTCCCTGTTTTCAGTTTGCATCTGTAATGTTTGCCACCACCATCCATCCATCCATACCCATTAGCCCCACAAGTCACCCATTTGGAATAATCTTCACCAGAAATAGTCTTGCTAAGAGCAAGAGGGCTCATAGCCTGAGATATATTTCCTATCATTTTGGACACCATTGTTTTATAGGCTCTATGAATATTCACCAAAGAGCACCAGTAGGTCTGAATTATAGCTGGCTCTAGTTTGGTACATCCCTGAAGTAGTCTCCTCCATTCGGAAAGTTGGGGTTTATAGACTAACTTACTCTATTTCTTGAAATGGTCCATATTGGTCAGGAATATCTTCTAAAATACACCACCCCAATTGAAGTGGCAACAAGAGTTACCAAGAAATCAGAAAGAACAAGGAGTAATCTACCATTCTAGTTTCTGGATGGAAAGTCATTAGCTGTTAAGTAGATAGATTAAAAAAATTACAGAGAACTTAGATTCTACAGGCAATGAACAGAATTGTCACTATTGCATATTGAAACCAGAAGAATAGGTCATATTCAGTCATTAAACCAACACATGAAAATTCAAATAGATACAAAGAGAAAATACTTCAGCATAAATAGCAGTGCTAAGATACATAAAAAGATTGTCAAAATGCAAAATATGATCTGGAAGAAGCCCTAGAGTCTGGCTCTAGTATTTGCTGAGTCAAATGAGACTGGTTTATAGATGACTACAGATTATGTGAGGCATAGGGGAGAAAGCTGACTCCATGACATCTCAGGTTGATATATGTAAAGGATAGCATCGAAGTAGGTGCTCCTACTGGGAATGTGCCCAGAGAAATAGCAGCCAAGCAGAGTAAAGGTCAGGACCGAGACAGAGTTGTGAAATGTTGACTTTTTTAAATAAAGGGAAATTTCTCTTTCTCTAGTCAATCCTTCATGGCTCTGGAGAAGGTCATCTTTTTTCCTACCTTGGAATATCATCAAAATATACTGATTTAATAATAATAACAGCATCACCTTTAATTTATATAATACTTTCTAATTTTCAAAGGCATTCCTAGGTCCTCTTGATCTTGTTATGTCATTTTAGACAGCCAACTGCTTGGCTAGAAAGTGGCATGTCCTTTCCCTGCAAGGCCAATCCTGGTCATCATAATGACAGTGTTCAGTTTTTTGGGTGTTTTTTTTTTTTGTTGTTGTTTTTTGTTTTTTTACTGTTCTTTCCATTTACACTGTTGCAATCACTGTACATATTGTTCTATTTATTTTCTTTACTAAGCTCTGTCAGTTCACATAAATCTTCCAATGCTTCTTTGAATTCTTGATATTTATTATTTTATTCCATTAACTTCCATGTACCACAATTTGTTGAGCCAGTTCCAGAAGATGGAGACATACTTGGTTTCCAGTTCTTTACTATTATAAAAAAGGTTTGAGATCATAGAACTAGAACTAAAAGGGATCTCAGTGCCCATCTAGCCTAACCCCCTCACTTTATAGATGAGTAAACTGAGGACCAGAGAGGGTAAAATCCTTACCTTCTGTCTTAGAACTAACATTTAACATTTAACATTCAACATTAACATTTAACAGTATAATTGGTTCCAAGGCAAAAGAGTGGTAAGGACTAGGCAATGGACTTGCCCAGGGTCACATAGTCAGGAAGTGTCTGAAGTCAGATTTGAACCCAGGATCTTCTGACTCTAGGCCTGACTCTCAAACCACTGAGCCACTTAGCTGTCCCAGATATTTACTAACTTTCAAAGTTACATAGGTAATAAGCATAAGAGGTGGTATTTGAACCTCAAGCTCTCTAGACTCTAGAAGCAGAGTTTTTTTTCCAACAAGTCATATATTTTGCCCACATTTTCAAAGCTGAGGTCAAATTCAAAGCAAGAATCATTAGCCACAGCAAGTATCATTTGCTCACATGCACTGATGACTCAAGAACATTGTTGACCCCCAATAACTTCTCCAATTATGTCTGCATCTTGTTGAAAAGGAAGGACTATCAATCATTCTGTTTCTGAAAAATGTGAAATATTGTGGGGATGGAAAAAGTGAGTAGAGAAATCCTCTGCTTCCCTCTAAGGGGGAGACATTGTCCCTTTTCATATGGAAATGCATGAGAGACCTGCACCTTTAGGTCTATAATAATTCTACTACCAAATATTGGGCTGATCAAACACTCGACTTAATTCCACATGCTTCTTCCTCTCCTACCAGTAAACATATCAAGTGCCTATTTTATGAGGGTATGCTTTGCCTTTCTCCATTTACAAAATGGGAATAATGCATTCACCTTTAATATCCATAAATCCCATTTAAATTCTAAAATTGGAAGAGCTAAAGAAATTCAGAGTAGAAAAAGTTGCTTGTGAACTGAAACAGAGCATTGGATTTTATGTCAGAGCCTGACTTTGAATCTAGGATTTGCTTTTTATTAGCTGTGTAACTCTGGACAAAGCACTACATCCCTCTGGACTTCTCTTTGCTCATCTGTTAAATGATGGAATCAGACTAGGTGGCCTCTAAGATCTCATCCACCTCTCGAAACTTTGGCCTAACATTTTAATATTCATTCATCTCAGATATTGGATGTTTCCTACACAAATTGTCTGATCCATCTGTGTCTATGCCTCTTGGCTTGTTCATGCTGAGAGGTGCCTCTTATATTTGGCAATATCTACCTGCAGACTGAGGAAAACTGAGGTCTTTTGCTTACTTACAGCCAGAAGCAGAGAAGCAGGATTAATTTTTCCACAAGCTGCTAAAATATATTTTTTTATGAAGCACTAAGCTTCCAAGAATTAGCCCTAATCCATGTACTGCACTTGGATCTTTAGTGCTCAAGTTCAAACCAGTCTCTTTGTATTGGCAGAGAAACGTGGTAAGCACAATCTGTCAGCTCCTGGCAGACTCTAGCCTCCGGTGGCTGTACTCCTGAAGTGTCTTGACTCCTAGAATTTCCAGTGGGCAGAGTCCAGTGAAGTCATGCTCACCTCCTCTCAATTCCTTCTTCCTTCCCCCAGTTGTGACTAATTTCCTTCCACTCTTCATTTTGGGGTTCAACATTCAAGGACAGAAATATGTGGTCCTAAAAAGCAAATTCATTGTCCAACACCTCAATCTCAGGACCCCATCTCACACACAGAAAAACAATAGGATGACTTTAACCAGAGGCAAATGATGAAGAAAAAATTCTAGATAGAATTATTCTTCAATATTTCAGTGGATTCATGGGATAGATTACAGTCCTTTCATACATTCTCACCTGTTAGAATTTTCCATCCAAATCTCTTTGCTAATTCTCCATAGAAACCCTGGCCAATATACTAGAGTCTTTCTCTTCTTTTTCTTTTTCATAACTTTATATCATTGCAGCCATCTGGAGTCAGCTAGGTAGCACAGTGCCTAGAGCAGTGGGTCCAGAATGAGGAAATTTGAGTTCAAATCCAACCTCAGCTGCTTCTTATCTATGTGACCTGAGTAAGTCACTTAAATGCTGTCTGCCTCAGTTTCCTTAACTGTAAAAGGGGAACAATAATAGCATCTATTTCACAGGGTTTTTGTAAGATGCAAATGTAAATTACTCAGCAGAGTGCCTAACACATAGTAGGTACTTCATAACTGTTTGTTTCCTTTCCTTTGCCTGTTATTTGTTTTAAATTTTTATAAATTTTAATTTTTCCAGATTCAATACAATTTCTTAATATTGGTTTTCTGATATTTTATAATCCATGTTCTCTCCCTTCTTCTCATCCGTCCCCTCCCCCAAAAGGCAATTCGATATAGGTTGTATATATATTATCATATAATACCTATTTCCATGTTCATCATGCTGTGAAAGAGAGCATATATCTCTTACACTAGACAAAAATTCATAGAGGAAATAAAGAATGGCATGTTTCAATTTGCATTCAGACTGTCTATTCCTTCTATGGTGGTGGATGGTCTTTTTTTGTCATGAGTCTCTTGGAATTGTCCTGGATATTTTCCTTGTTGATAATAATTCACAATTATTCACAGTTGATCATCATACATTATTGTTGTTAATGTGTACAGTGTTCTCTTTGTTCTCCTTCCTTTACTTTGCATTGCTTCATATAAGACGTTTCAGGTTTTTGGGGTGATCATCTTATTTGTCATTTTTCTGGCACAATAGGATTCCATTACCATCATATACCACAATTTATTCAGCTGTTCTCCTATTGATGGACAACTCTTTGGTTTCTGGTCCTTTGCCACCACAAAAAAGGGTGCTATAAGTATTTTTGTGTAGTTGGTTCTTTTCTCCTATCTTTATTCTTTTTGGAATAGCTTTTTATATTTTGCTCTTGATACTTGACAAGCTTGCTTACTTTTCCCATCATGTACCTTCTTGATGATGCCAGGCATGACATTTCTCAAATATAAATCATGTTATCTTAGATTTAGAGATGGAAGGGACCCCAAGGGTAATCTGATCCGACCTCTTTGTTTTATAATTAAGGAAACTGAATTCTTGAACAGTTAAATGACTTGCCTGGCAGACTTAGGATTTGCATGCACCTTCTTGGACTCCAAATCCAAAACAAATTTCCTCTCTATTATTGCATCATAATTGATAATATGTTATCTGTGACCTACTTTTAATTGTTCTTAAGGAGGACTGGGTCATCAGAGATGGATTTTCCTGGTCCTCACCTACAGTCTACTTTTCAGTGTTGGGTTTGGGAGCTCCTCAATGTCTAGCCTTCCATCCCTGGGACTTGCTTGGCCTCTAGTGAGCCTACCTCCTAATCTTTAAAATCCAGAGTTACCATTCCTCACTTTCCCCATAAAGGAACATCAAGAAACTTCTTGCTCTTAATTTCTCTGGGGAAATGGGAAAGTGGTGCCTTCTTATGGCGATAAGAAATGGTATTTGCCCTTTGTTAGAGTCGACAGAAAAACGAATTAGTCACTCAGAGACTCACAGATTTAGCCGTATTAATCTTGTAAGAATGTGCAGAGAATATGAAAAGAAATATGGGATTAACAGCAGATAAAACTGAGAGAATTTGTCAGCAAAAAAAATTAGCATACCTAATTCACTTGCCAAATTTTAATAGCATTTCTATTTTCTCTCCTTGCAGCACTAGGTGCCCCAACAGATGAGCTTTGTATGGAGGTTTTGTTCATCTGAGACTTTTCATAAGACTCAGGCACTTTTGATTTCCCCAAAGAGAAAGAAATCAACACTAGCTCAATAGGATAGAACAGCTTGGGCAGACAGGGAAGGTGCCACATTCTGCAGTTTGGGGACAAAGGAGTACTTGTTTCTTCTCATCAGTCTATGAGAGGGAAAGCTTTCTTTCAAATCAAAGGGCATTTATTTAAAGGGGAGTTCACTTTCCTGAGGTTCAAACCAGATGTCATTCCACACTTTACTGAAAATAAGTTGGGCTGAGCTTAACAAAGAGAGGTTGAGGACTACAAGCATGGCAGAAGATAGATGTCCTGCTTGAGGAATGGCAAGTAGGCCAGTGTAGGGGCATCATCAAGTTTATTGAAAGAGGGCTGGAAATGCAGGAAGGGGACAAATTATAAAAAAAGTTTCACATGTTTTAGCTAAGTCATTTAAATTCTATGGGACCCATTTTCCTCATTTTTAAAAGGAGAGGCTCGAAGATCTCCGTTGGGGCCAGCTTGACCAACTCAGCTCCTAAATTTTCAATGTGGGCATTTACATCTGTCTTTTAGCAAATGCTTCAAATCCAGGCTTGACTTAATGTTTTGTTGATGTATAGGCTCAAGAAAGCAAAGGGAAAAAATGTTAATAATTCAGATTAAAATTTAAAACGTGTTATATGTACTTTGACTTTCTTTTCAGAAAGCTGATTGTTAAACATTTATTAGCACACTCTCGTTTCCGGTCCTCAATTTCATCTTCTGTAATATGTGGGAGATGGGACAAAGTGATTACTGAGGTCCCTTCAAATCCCATTATCTTACTCCAATCCTTTCATTTTACAGATTCCCAGAGAAGTTAAGTAAATTGTCCAAGGTTACTTAGGTAAGATAGCAGAGACGAAATTCAAACCAAGGTCCTTTGGTTGCTAATCCAGTGCCCATTCCATTGAACCACAGTTTTCAATGAACTACAGGTTCCCCTGAGTCTGTCTGTGTGAAATCATAGGATCATGGATTTAAACCTGGAGGGAATCTTAGAGGTCATTTTATTGATGAGGAAACTAAGTCTAAGGCAGATTAAATGACTTTCTCAGGATCATACAGGTTATGTCTGAGATGGGACTTGAACCACGTCTTTCTGATTTCATGTCCAATGCTCCATCCCCAATATCACACTCTCCTCTTTTTTAATAGATGCTACCACTCATTCAGCAATGGGAATATTTTTTCAAAAGTAGAGAAGCGCTACACTGAGCTATCCACACTCTCCCTCCTAATTTCCCTTGTGACCATCACATACATTTTTCATGAGAGCTGGCTGGGGGTCAGACATGCAGTGGAACATAGGGAGCTAATTAGCCCACATGGGGATTGAGTCTGTGACTTGGGTCTCATTAGTATGGTTCTCTTATCAACTGGTGACAACCCTTGGCACAAAATCATTTCCTTTCATGGATATCAAATCTCAAGACTAAAAACCATGTCCCTGTCCATTTTTCTGGAGCCAGGCCTCATTAAGGAGGGAGCTTAGCTGTGTCTAAAAGTTCTTCCAAATGATAAATTAACTTGGCTTTTTATAAACTATAGCCTGAGGGAGGGGGTAGGCAGAATTTGGGTTATTCCCACTGAGTCTGATCCTCTGTTGCTGGATGACTGCTCCCTCACAAAGAACCCCATGCCGAGAAGTCACAAGACATCTCTTAGAGGAGAAAAGCCTTCCCCCACGGGAGCTGGAACTTGGCCTGGTTTCTTAGTGGAGAACAGCTGCTGGGTGGAAAACAGTAGCAGCACAAGTGGGAGTTTGTTTCAGGTTCTTACCGTCATCATCATCATCATTATCATCAACATAAAGCAATGTTTATTTAACCTAAAGCTAGGCCAAGGGGAGCGAAGCCAAAGCGAACACAAAAGATTGAGGTCAAGTTTGCTAAGCCATGGTCTGCAACCCCAGAGCTCAGAGCCAGGAGAGAAAGGTTAGAGTCCATAGGCTGGGTCAACCAGGGGGGCACATTGCCAACAGAGAGAATGTCTGAGCAGCCTCAAACATCTGTCCCCACAGCATCAGCTGGTATCTCCCTTTCTATTTGATTTTAACTTCTGGTTAACCCTTCTATGCCCACCCTCTCTCCAAATACATCCATTTACCATGGCTGAAGCATGTGTCAAACATTCATTCCAATATGATTAAAAATATCCAGTGAAAATATGCATGGATCCTTGTTGATTTGCTCACATTTTCCCCTGAGATCTGAGAGCCTTAGGCCTTTCTCAGTGTTTAACATCTTCTCATTCTTTGTAATAAGTCTCAGGGGAATTGTACTCTACGTGCTAAGATAATTCAAGGCGGAAAGCATAAAGGCTTCTTTCTTTCATTTTCTGATCCAATTCTTCACGTTCCCTTCTGATAACTTCACTGGAGTATATTAATTGGTGTCAAAATCACACAACTTGGTGTTTAGTTATATTTAAATGAACTCAAACATTTGCAGAGTCGATTAAGAGTAGGCTGAAGAGTTACAATTCCACTCTTCCGAATGTAAATTTCCCTTAAAAGGAATACTTGAGCTGAGCTCTCTCCTTTTCCTTGTGCAGGAAGAGACTTCAAGAAATGGCTTGAATCAAAAGATTGATGCCAACACCTAAGAAATCAAATGTAGGTTAAAGAAAGCAATACATCTAGAAGCATTCGATTGGTTCTTATTAATATTGGTTCATTAGAGGGGCTAGTTGTGATTGCTGAATTCATTTCCTAAAGGAGCTGAGTTTGTATGATGGAATGCAGATGAGAAATAGACCAGACATAAATTACTTCATTGGTAAGAATTTTAAATGACCCGTTCTCTATTCAGCCCTGTCATAAAAGAGTAAGTCATCATCACAGAACCATAGAACATTAAAGCTAGAATGGACTTTAGAAACCATCTTATCCAACCTCCTTATTTTACATGTGGAGAAACTGAAGTCTAGAATGGATGGATAATCTCCCCAAGGTCAGTAAAATGCCAGTAGCAGAACCAGATAAAGACCCCAGGTCTTCTAAATCCAGACCCACTAGAAAGAAATGATAAAAAAGATTCCAACCCTGATGTAAATATGACATACATGCCTAGGAGAGGCAGAATTACAGTATTTCAGAACTGAAAGGGACCTCAGTGGCCATCTTATCAAAATCATATATGGAAAAGAATCCCTTCTTTGAACCTAAGACTATATTACTTGGGCTAATACCCCAAAGGAGTCATTTATAAGAGTCCTCCATCGACTCCAAAGTGTTTATAGCAGCACTTGGAAACAAAGTAGATGTCTGTCAATTGGGGAGTAGCAAAACAAATTGTGGCATATGAATGGAATGAAATATCTCTGTGTTGCAAGAAATGTAATATGGAGAAGCATGGAAAGAACTACACAAACTGATGCCCAGTGAAGTCAACAGACTCAAGAAAGTGATATTCATAGTGACTAAAACGACATAAATGAAAAGAACAACATGTATCAAAATTATAAAGATGAAGAGGTGCTCAAATGAAGAGATATGAGAGGACATCCCCAATCTATCACCCCTTTGTGGAGGTAGGAGGGCCACAAGTGTTATTTATTGTATAGTTGTTTGGACTTTTTCAATGTATTGATCAGTTCTGCTGACTTTTTTTCCTCTCAAAAAAAAAAAGACTATTTTTTACATGTAATAGCTCTCTTAGAGGGGTTAGAGAAGATACTTAGGACAGTCTGGTAATGTAAGAAACAGAAAATATAAATAAAAAACTTCAAAAAGAAAAGGTATCCCTTCTCCAACATGTCTAACGAATGGTCATGTATTCTCTGCTGGAAGATGGCCAAAGAAGGGGAGCTCACTACCTAATGAGGTTGTCCATTCCACCTTTGGACAGCTCTGTTTATTTCCTAATACCAAGATTAAATTGGTCTCTTTAAAACTTTCATGCATTGCTTGTGATTCTGCACTTTGGGGCCAAATTGAGCAAGCCCAATCCTCTTTTCACAAGATAGCATCTCAAATATTTGAGTGAAGCTATCATATTCCCATCCTTCCAAGTCTTCTCTTCTTCTGGCTAAACATTTCAAGTTCCTTCAGGTCTACCAAGATTACTCAGAGAGAAAGAAGGATGGAATGTTCTTCGAGGGTTGTGCTGAGGATTCAGAGCATCACCTGAGTGACAGTGATAGAATTTAAGTCCTTTGTAAGATCAATGTCATTGAAGATGGTGGAAGCCCTGAAGCCTGACTCATGTGTGTTCTCATGGGTGAATATTTTAGAGGTGCTACAGGAGCATGGAACATTATTCAGAACTACTCTTGAACTCAGAGTTACCTTCACTGAAGAGGGTTTATAGGGCTTTCTAGTGAGCAATTCTCAAGATGGGAAAACTGAGCAGTGGAGAACCTAAGGATGCTTAAAATGGTTTCTGTGGAGTCCAAAGATTGATCCCTTATTTTCAAAATGTCTGAGACATTGTCTTCTTCCCTTGCTCAAACATTGAGATCTTATTTGTCTTAAATTTCTGACAACCTAAAGAGGAGTCCAGCATTTTCCCTATCATTCATTGTTATTTGGTAAATTAAATAAGCATAGGAAAGACATCAAAGGTGTATATCAAAATTAAAAATTCACTTTACATTCATCCAGCTTAATCCTGCTAAAATACTGCCTGCTTTAGGGCTTCATCTCAAAAACTGGAGCATCTTGTCTCAGGATGCATTTTCCAGGTTTCTACCACTGGGGGCTGCTGTGGTTAGCAAGAAGACCCAAATCTGAGAATGGTTTTTTAAAGAAGAAAACATGAAGAAAAAGAAAAATCAGTGATTATTTCATGACATGCATAATTTTGTGGTTTCTGAGGATTGGGGGTGCACTCTCCTCCCGGCTTCCTTCTTTAATTTAAATATACAGTCTTTCTCTTTACGATATCCCCCTCCCAGACTGGCAGGTAGCTCCCATCAGACCCTTTGCCTTGTGCTTGATCTGACAGATGTGAGTTGATAAACTAAGGATGTTGTCACTGAAGCTGGCTCACTCTTGGTCTCTAATATGGTATTTACTTACGATTGCTTGTGCTTCTCTCTGTATAACTCTGTTGAAGACACAGAAGCCCAGTTCTCACTTCTGAGAAAGAGAAATGAAATGAAGATTAGAGTATATCTAATTGGGGAAAGAGGACAGCATTTCTTCAGGTACCGTATGCAATCCTCCATCATTCTAAAACTAAATGAAGATGTTTATTGTCATTGCTTAGCTCTCTCATTTCTGCTCCTACTTGCTGCATTAAAAAAAAAAAAGTCTGAAAGATTTCTAGGATTACTGATTTAGAACTAGAAAGGATTTTAGAGGCTATTAAATCTAACCCCTTCATTTTACATAAGGAAACTGAGGCCTAAAGAGATTTGCCAGGGTCACACAGCTAGAAAATGCCCAAGGCAAGATTTGAATTCAGGCATGCCAGACTCCAAGGCCAGCATTTTATCCATTGTCATTTTTTATTTCATTTTATCCATACCATTTTTTCAGCACTGAACTGAGTTTCTTTTGCAAAAACTGGGGAGACATTTGGATAGAAGGGCAATGGGAAAAGGTAAGAGAATTTTGAAAGTGAGACCTGGAAATGTGAAGAATTTTTTTCAACTTATAGATATTTAATTTACTTAGATTGGGAAAATGCATTGGGCTGCAATCATTAGCTGTATGAAATAAAGAAGTGGTTACAAATGTTCCTTTGTTTCTTTAATGCTGAACAAACTTTATAGCTGATAAAACAGAACGGATGGAAGAATAATTTCTTCCATATGATTATGAGGTCACAGAAAAATTGTTTTGCTTTTTTTTTTAATCGTTTATTTATCTCGGGCCACTGTTGTGGATGTGGTTAAGAACTCACGATCTAGGTGGGAAAATGAAGGGGATAAACACACTCCTCCTTATCTGTTTGGTCTTTTTCAAACTGTCAAATCATTTCTTTTCCTGTGGTGAAGAGAGCTTAAATTAGGCACACTAATAGTGGGGTTCTCATGCCATGACATTTTGGCTTGGGCTCAGTGCTCTATCTGGAAGTCAGCTTTAGCTCCAGGAACAGGATTTGGAAAGGCTAGTTCTACCAACTACAGAGACACTGAACTATGGCTAGTGCTTCTAGTCTGCAGATTCTGCATACGTGGTTCTGTGGTAAAACGTAAATTGGGACTCAGTGATTCTTACTTGGCTCCTTCAGATGGAGGGCAATGTCCTTGGCAACCCTAAAACTACTAGAAGGAATGCCTGGAATAAATAAAATCTTTGGGAGAGGATATAGGGGGCCAAGGGAGAATATATATGGCATTATTTGAGGGGAATATCTTTCCTTCCCAGTGATAGTATGATTTGAGGTGTTTTAGGGATATCGCAGCAGTATACATTCCTAGAATCTCTTCCATTGAATTTACAGGAGGAGACGGACTACATGTAGACTTATTCCTTCCCTTATGTCCCATGGAGGCACAGTTCATGTTAAATAGGACAGGGTGGAGCATTATTCCTAGGGAAAGATGTCTAGGTATCAATTTGAAGCTAGATTATATATATGTAGTGAGGTAGAGGGTCCACAGCTACTTTCCTCAAGAATCAAATATGTCACATCCTCTTCATGGTTATATGTGAGTTTCTAAGTTATTTTCTGTATTTGATTTTCCTAGTACCTACACTATCATCTGATAGTCAATTTGGCTCATTTGGAAGCAGTGCTTTACTCGGTGGGGCTTCTATTAGGAGCACAGAATCAGTTGGTTACTAAATACGTAGGACTTTCAATTCTTTCTGAGTGGTATTTGACTTCATTGATTATTTCTGATGACCTGCCTCCTCACCTGAAAAAGGTTCTGAGTTTCCAAGTATGGGTTTAGCTGATCATAAAGAAACATGGGAGGGAGGGAAAGATGAGACAGATAGAAAGACAGAGGCAGAGAGAGATAGAGACAAAGACAAAGACAAATAGACACAATCAAAGAGACAGAGACAGAAAGGCAGAGACAAAGACAGGAAGACAATGACAGACAGATGCGGATAGACAAGAAGACAGACACAGAGAGACACAAAGGCAAAGATACAGATAAGGGAGGAGAAACAGGTCGGTAGAAAGGCAGACAGAGAGAGAAATTGGGACGAGTCAAGGCTTTTGCTCCACTGGAATAATCTTGGGAAACCCAGGATCATCTACGTGAAATGATGTAATATTAGAGTCAAACTTCATTCATTCAACAAATATTTCTTAAGTTCCTACTGTGTAATGTCTTAGCTCCCAAATTATTCAGAAAAACAAGCAAACACTATATCAGAAATGTAGTTGAAGTTGTTTCTAAAAGACTTTCATATCCTATTCCTTTCTTACAGGAAATATCCCAAACACATAGGGACAATACCAAATGTATCAATAATATACAATATTCCCTGGTAAAAGGAGACATTTTTATTTGTCTCTCTCCTTGGCAATGAGTGTAGTTGGGAAGAGACAGAGAGACTTGTCTACATTAGAGAAACTATTTGGGAAAACCAGATAATTAAGAAATGTCTTTTCCAAGCCCTGTAGGTTCAATTGGGTTGTTGAAATAACATGATGAAAAATGCAAGCTGCCTTAAGTCACCAAAGTTGGCAGGCTAGTTAAATTTACTGGCACTAATAACAGCCTTTCCTTCTCTAAATATCCTAAGATAATGCCATCCTTATATGTTGCGATAACCAAATATACACAATAATCCACTTGCTTAGGGAAGTTTTCTCCTACTGTTGCTGTCATTCAGTCATTCTTTAGCTGTTCATTTTTCAGTAATGTCTGACTCTCCACAACCTCATTTGGGATTTTCTTGACAAAGACATTGGAATGGCTTGCCACATCCTTTTCTAGTTCAAATAGGGTTAAGTGACTTCCCAGGGTCACATAGCTACGGAGTCTTTGAGGCTGGACACGAAATCAAGGAAGATAAGTCTTCTTGATTTCCTGCCTGGTGCTCTTCTATCCACTTTACCATCTAGCTGCCCTTTCTCCTATTACAGTGTGGAATAAGCTGAATACTTTCCTTTTCAGCACAAATGCTGACTATGGTGTTGATTGCCTTGGTGATATCAATGCTAAGAAGACCCCCTTTCTAAGATCCTCTTTTCCTCCTTCCACTTCTCTGGAAGAGGACACCTTAGTTGATGTCTTTGCATATCCTTAAGGGGGAAATTGTCCACCCCAGAAAGGGTATGGCCAACCTTACTCTGTTTATAGGTGTACCATATGGTTCCCATCAATTTTATGATCCCCTGGACTATATTCTCTAGTACTGATCATTCCATACAAATAAAAACCTACATGTGATATGTATCTAGTATCTAGATATACAATATCTAGTATATTCATTTCATGACACTTCCTTCTTATCTTGCTCTAGCTGTACTTTCAAGGTTCTAGCATAAGGATATATTTAAAATACATTTTTATATTGCAGTCATTTCTGGATATATTCATTCCCTTCTCCCTACCAGATAAGCCCCCCTTTCAATAAAAAAGCCAAGCAAAGGTAGTTACCCCATTAGTTAGTGTATGCAACATCTCATACCTCTATTTTCCTAGTTTTCTACCATTGGAGGTAGGGACTTCTTCATGTTTCCTCTCAAGCCAAGATTGGTTGTAGAAGGATGCACAGAATAACAGAAAGAGCACTGGATTTAGAATCAAGGATGAAGCAACTAGGTTCAGTAGAAAGAGCATAGGTTCTGGAATCAGAGCACCTGGGTTGAAAACCTACCTGTGATATTACCTGTGGGAGTTTGGGTTTTAAAATAAGAGGGTTTGACTAAATGACTCCTGAAGACTCTTAGAAGTAGACATATAACTCTGTAATAATAATTAATATAATAATAAATAAATAATTAATATTGCAATTAATTAATTATATTATTATATATAATATGAATATTTATTATATATGATATATAATATAATAATAAATAAAAATAATAATAAATAAATAAAATAATAATATAACTCAGTAATAAGCTTCAATTTAGTATTATTTTGATCTCCATTATTGTAGTCATTGTGTATGCTATGTTCTTGCTTCTGCTTCTTTCTGCATCAGTTCATTTTTCTTCCTGTGTTTTCTTAAATTCATTCAATTTGCCTTTTCTTATGATGCAATCAATAATGCTCTGTTACATTTAGATACAATTTCTTCAGCCATTCCCCAAATGATATACACTCATGTTGCTTTTTTTTTCTATCACAAAAAAGTACTGCTATTAATATTTTGTTATCTGAAGGGTCTTTTATTCTGTCTTCAAGAGCTCCTTGGAGCATATATCAAATAGTGGGCTGTCTGAGTCAAAAGGGTCTAAGGCTCTATAACCTCTTTCTTCATTAGTTATTGCATCTTTCTTTCTTGCTGTTTCCTGACCAGGGGAAGAAGCTTGAGTTTAAAAGATCTGAATCTGGGCCTTTTATAGGTACACATTGTCTTTCCTGTTAGAATGTAAGCTCCCTGAGAGCAAGGACATAATTATCATTTGGCACAGTTTCTGCTATTTGATAGGCTAAATAAATTCTTGGATGATTAATTGGCTGATTATAAATGAGGACCTAAGACCTGCCCAAGTCATCAAATGGAGATTGTTGTCCACAACAATGCACGATTCTAACCACGAGAATGGAACTGTGAAAGGAATTGAAAATTCATTCCTATCAATCAGGTTCAGGGGAGGTACAGTAAAGTTCCAATCAATGTAAGGTTTGTGTTTTGTGCATTGTAGATGAAACACCTACTCCTAGTTTCCCTTTGTTTAATCTTCCTTAGTCTCTAATAATAGAAAAACACTAATTAAAAAAGAAATCCAGGGAAAAGCTTTTATTATAGCTCAAAGACTTCTTTCCCCATTCCTCTTGGTTGCTTGGGGTCTACACCATTATCCAGTTAACTGGGATCCCAAGATTGGAACATTTCCCTCGTGAGCCCAGGAAAGCAGTACTTTGGGAACCTGAGGTCTCTGGCAAGTCTAGGTGATACAGTGGTTAGAGTTCTGGGCCTGGAGTCATGAATACCTGAGTTCAAATATGACCTCAGACACTTAGTAGCTGAGTGACCCTGGGCAAATCGCTTAACTCTGCCTTAGCTTCCTCATCCATAAAATGAGCTATTTAGGAAATGGCAAATGACTCCAGCACTTTTGCTAAGAAAACCCCAAATGGGGTCATGAAGAGTCAGGCATGACTGAAAGGACTAAACAACAGGACTCTTCTGCCTTTCAAGGTTCTCTTTTTGTATAATTCTTAATCTGGACCCGCTTGAATTTCTGTGGCAGCTCCTTAAGGGTATCCTGTCTGTCCCATTTGAAGCACAAGCTGTATAAACCTTATAATGTCTGTGCCCCCTCCCACAACTTAGGTAGGGAACCACAATATGACTGGCTCCAAGATTCATGGGCTCAGGACTTTCTTGCTTCCTAATACTCAGTCTCCTTTCTGGCCCTGATCTTGGACCTTTTTATTGTGCTCCTGATTATCTTTTAGTTGTCTGCTCATGCAAAACAAGGATATCCAGTCTCCAAGAAGAGGACTGCCTGCTAAGTGAGTTTTCAAATCAGTGGTTCTTGACTTTTGTGTGTGTGTGTGTGTGTGTGTGTGTGTGTGTGTGTGTGTGTGTGTAATGGACTTTTTTGTCAGGCTGATAAATCCTATGGATTTCTTTTCAGAATAATATTTTTAAATGTACAAAATAAAATATATGAAAATATAAAGGAAACCAATTTTATTGAAATAGTTTTAATTAGGAAAAAATCCCCGCAAGTTCACAGACCCTAGGTTAAAACCCTCCACTTAAAATCCTCATTTAGACCTTTCTGACAGTCTCAACAGTACAAACTTCACCTAATCTGAAATGGATCTTAGCAGGTAGAAGTTATTAATCTAAGCTGATAGTGAGAAACACCCCCAGCCACTGCCAATGTAGCTTTGGCATATTGTGATGGAGGTGCCTCAAATGACAAAGAACCTTACCTTAAACTATTGATTGCTCCACAGGAAGGAATTCCCTTTATTCATCAAAGGAACTTCCCACTTCAGGCAACATCTCCTAATCTCTCTATCAAAAGGTGCCCCCACTCCTACCCCCTTCATCCACCATAGAGGTACAAGACTACATTCCTATTGAAAAAGAAAAGTTAGTGTCTACTCCTGCTGCCCTTTAAAATGAGCAGCAACACCACAGTAGATCAAGACAAGAAAGTATAGCTTGCAACACTGGAATAATAGCCATGAGATATGAACAGGCAGAAATGTCAGCCAAGGGACCACTTCCTACAGTGCCTAAACCTGATCTCTGAGCCCATGAACTTCCTTTTAGAGGCATGCCCTCCAGAGTGACAGGGGAAGGAGAGGGCACTTCTCATCATATGTTCCATCTGGACCCACAAAACATGCATTTAGGGAGAGGGGATAGAGTCTCAGGTCAACTGATGTTTTAGAATTGCAGCCTGTGCTGTCTCTGATGGACTTCATTCTCACAGACATCAGTCTTTTCTGGAACACTGACTCTTATTGGAATATTGCCATATGCTTATGATACCAGGAGGACAAGAAGATCCTGGAAAGGGACACAGAGACAGAGGCGCATTCTCTCTTGTTGTTTCCCTGGTCAGTTAGTGAGCTAGGGAAGAATATGGAAGGCATGTCCATGTGAGGATATTTTCTTAAGAAACTCAAATAATCCAGTAATACTCCTTGTACAAAACAGAGTGTCACCTACAGGTCACATCCTTGCTTTATGAACAATCTGAACCACCTCAGGTTGCCAAAGTTGCCTGGGCTATTAAAATCTACTGATAACAGATCTAGTAATAGATCTTCCTCTTCTGTAAATCTTCTGCTCTAATCCTGCTCTCCTCTCCCTCTCCTGTGCTGCCTTGGTGGTAACAAAATGCAGTAGCACCTCTGCTTGGATGCTGCTGCTTTCCCTCGCCTCATTTCTGAATCAATCAGCTTTTATCAGTTTTATCACATCACTGGCCTTAGTTTGGACCATTTCTCTGATAAAAGTACCAACATCCTAACATGCAAGATTAATGTAGCCCTAGGCGAGGAGCTATAGAAGATAAAAAGAAGAACAAGACAGCCCCTAGCTCTCTGGTAGTCCACAGTCTAGCAGGGGAGATAAGACACATACACAAATAAGTGTAATACCTGTGATTTCCTGAGCCCAGGAAAATCCTTCCTATCCTGATGCTGGCTGGTACTATCTCTTCAACTTAGAGTCTCAGAGAATCTCCTAGGATACTATGAAGTTAGGATACTTGTCCATAGTAAATACCAACATTTAGTATGTGTCAGGAGGCAAGATGTGAAATCCAGTCTTCCTAACTTCACAGCTGCCCCTTTATCTACTCTATCATACTGCCTTGTACCTAAATTTCTTACAAGGGGAATAATGCAGTGATTTCAAATGAATCTAATAATTTTTCTGAAATGCTCACAATATTCAAGTGCTAGGAGCAAGGGAGAAAAAAATAAAAACAGATGCTGCTTTGAGTTTTCCTTTGTGGTTTAGACTTGTTATCTAGCCTAGTCCTTACTCTCCAAGAGATCACAATTTAGTAGGGGGATAAGATAACAACAACAACAACAACAACAACAACAACAAACATTTTTATAGTGTCTACTATGTGCCAGGCACTATGCTAACTGCTTAATAATAATAGCTAACATTAACATTCATGTGGTCTCTACTATGGAGCAGCAATGATGCTAAGTGCTTAATGATAACAATAATAAGAATAATTGTGTCCAACATTAACATTCATAAGGCACCTACTATGTGTCAGGTAATTGCTATGTGACTAATAATAATAATAACTAACATTAACATTCATGTGGTCTCTTCTATGGAGCAGCAATGGTGCTAAGTGCTTAATAATAATAATAGCTAACATTAGCATTCATGTAGCACCTACTATGGGCCAGCAATGGTGCTAAGTGCTTAGTGATAATAATATTAATAATAATAATAATAATAATAATAATAATAATGACTAACACTAATATTCATAAGGTACCTACTATGTGTCAGGTAATGGACTAAGTGATTAATAATAATAATAACTAACATTAACATTCATGTGACACCTTCTAAGTGCTTAATTATAATAACAACATTTATACAATCCTACTATGTGTCGGGCACTGTTTTAACTGCTTAATAATAATAATATCTAACATTAACATTCATAGAGCACCTATTACATGCCAAGTAATGTGCTAAGTGCTTAATAATAATAATTTTTATTATTATTCATACAGTACCTACTATGTGCCAGGAAATCTGCTAAGCATTTTACAGTTTTCTCATTTGATCCTCACAGCACCCCTGGGAGGTAGATGCTATTATAGATACAGATGAAGAGATGAAGAAACTGAGGCAAACAGTGGTGATGTGACTTGCCCAGGCTCACAGAGCTAGGAAGTATTTGAAGCTGGATTTGAAATTTTTTTGGAATCTTCCAGACTCCAGGCACAGTGCTCAATTCACTGCTCTACCTAGCTGCCATAGAAAAAAATGAGACCAGTTAGAATATGGAAAGATTCATAGGAGAGGTCAAACAGCATGGACTGAGATTCAAGGAAAGAAGGATAACTTCTAAGAAGAGGGGGTTAGGTAAGGGAAGGTGGCTTGGAGGAGGTGGTTTTTAAATGAGTTCTTGAAGGAGAGGGATCATGTCAGTGGAAGTATACAGAGGAGGGAGTGGAGTTTTTTATAGGCACAGAGGATGGTGGGCCCTATGATACAGAAGAGAGGGAAGGCAAGATCAATAGGAAGGGGAAGCTAGGTGACTCAGTGAATTGAGATCCAAGCCTGGAGACAGAAGGTCCTGGGTTACAATTTGACCTCAGATACTTCTTAGTTGTATGACTTTGGGCAAGTCGCTTAACCCCAGTTATCTACCCCTTACTCTTATCTGTTTTGGAACTAATACTTAGTATGATATGAGTTCTAAGATAGACAATAAGGGTTTTTTTTTTAATGAAAAGGAAATAGTAAATGGTAAAGTTATTATATAATGAGGAAAGCAGGAGGCAGCAAGTGTCAATGCTTTTGGATTTCCCAAGCAGCCAAAGGAAATATTCATTATTTAATCAGTATTACAGAGAAGTACTGTGACTTTCCTAGAATAAATGGAAAAGTACATTAGCAAGGTTGTATTGTCATTCATTCATTCATTCATTAATAGAATTGACAAATATTCATTTACTGTGCACTTAGGATTATACTGGGTACTGTGTGGTCTATAGAGATGCAAAGCACAGTTCCTGCTTCTACTGTGGTTGATGAAACCACTTAAGGCAATATATGACAATGCCCTATGCTCTAACAGCAAGTGTTGAGAAAGTTAAAAGTAAAAGGGATTTTTTTTTAACCCTTACCTTCCATCTTAAAATCAATACTGTGTATTGGTTCCAAGACAAAAGAACAATAAGGGCTAGGTAGTGGGTATTAAGTGACTTGCCCAGGGTCACACAGCTAGGAAGTATCTGAGGCCATATTTGATCTGAAAACTTCCAGTCTCTAGGTCTAGCTCTCAATCCACTGAACCACCCAGCTGCCCCCAGGTGAAGATAGGATTAACTCTCCCCTTGTCTATTTTTAGCTAAACAAATCAAGAACTCAAAGCACAAAACAAATCAAGAACTACTTAACACTAAGTAAGAGATTTCAGAAGTCACTTACTAGAGCAAGCTCACACCTCCAAAGGTCACTGCCCCTCACTCCTTGGGCAGTGCTAGGCAAATTGAAAGACTGCAATTGGTTCCGGCTTTTAAGAAGGCCAGCCTGAGAACTGATTCATTCTCTCTGAGTAGGTGAGCCAGACTGGAGGAGGAGACTCTCCCTGGATCCTGCATTGGCTTGTGGTGGTGAGTGGAGTGACTCCTTCTTTGGTTCTTCAGTGAAGAGACCCTCTCAGCTCCTTGGTGCTTTGCTTGAACACTCCTTTCTGCATGAGAGTTCTGGTGAGCTTTTTGGTGGTCTTAGCCTCGTGTACACTGAAGGTTCTTGGTGGATTCTTCAGTGTCTCCTGGCTCTTCAGATTTCAGCTTCCTAATTAAGGACTTTGGATTCTGGTGAGATTCACTTTCAGATTCACATTTGCAGTCTGGAGACATTAGGATTAAACTTAAGGCATTTGTAGTTAGGCAGTATTTTCTGTCTCTTTATCTACATTGTTCCACTTTCACTCTTTCCACCTCTTTGTAAACAAAGCTGATAAAAGTCATTTTGACTTAAGCTGTAATATTTTTAAATTGGCAACCACAGTATTACTTTAGGATTCTCATATTTAGCATAAAACTTAAGTTTAAATTCTTACATCCAAAAGGGCTTTTAACTGAAGGAATGAGGGTGGCTCCAAGAAAGAAGTAGGCTTTGAACTGGACTTCAAAGGACAACCAGAATCAATCATTGAATCAACAAGCCTTATTAAGCACCTACTGTGTGACAAGCACTTTGTTAAACATTTGAGATTATATTGAAATGACAAATACAAGATTAAAGATAGAAGAAAAAATCCTGGAATCACAGAGTATTGGAAATGGAAGGAAATTAGAGGTCACATACTCACCTACTCAGTGAGGAATTTATTTT
This sequence comes from Gracilinanus agilis, assembly GCF_016433145.1. Lineage (NCBI taxonomy): Eukaryota > Metazoa > Chordata > Mammalia > Didelphimorphia > Didelphidae > Gracilinanus > Gracilinanus agilis. Next base: position 301,928,923 of record NC_058131.1, read on the forward strand.
ATGGCAGCTCTGACAGTTCCAGAGATGTTTGGTCAATGGGGACACCTTTGGAGGAAGTATATATTGACTTTCAAGGGATTACTTTAAAAGGAACAATATGTCTACGTTCTGGGTTGTTGTTTCAAAACCAGCCTCAGAAACCGAAAAAGTTCTAGATTTGGCACCAGACAACCTGTGTTTAAACTCTCCATCTGGCACTTACTAAGCCATATGACCATGGGCAAATTATAGGATTCTAAGTTTGAAGAGCTAGAGCTGAAAAAGACCTCAGAATAACATAATAATGATTTTAATTATTTATTGAAAGTGACTGAAAATCAATCCTGCAAAATGAACATGTTTTAATTATAAATTATTTTCATTTTCAGATTTCTTTTTTCTTTTTTCTTTTTTTTTTTTTTTAAATTTTAAACCCTTAATTTCTGTGTATTGACTTATAGGTGGAAGAGTGGTAAGGGTAGGCAATGGGGGTCAAGTGACTTGCCCAGGGACACACAGCTGGGAAGTGTCTGAGGTCAGATTTGAACCTAAGACCTCCCGTCTTTAGGTCTGGCTCTCAATCCACTGAGCTACCCAGCTGCCCCCCATTTCCAGATTTCTTGAGAAACAAATGGGCAGAATGCACAAAGTGATTTAGAATAACTTCTTCCTTTCATTAGTGAGGAAACAGAAACCCAGATATTTTAATAATTTATCCATGCTTATACCGGTAATAAGAGATACAGGCAGAATTATCACCCAAATCCTTCTCTCTCTAGACTCTATTTTTTTCTTTACCTATTAACAGAGGTAAGAATATTTACATTACTTATTCATAGGGTGCAGTATAGAAAATACACTATAAACCTTAAAGCATTATAGAAAGGTGAGCTATTATTTTTATTTTTTTGGTCTAGACTTCTGATTTCACTTGTATTGGGAACTCCCAGATGAAGAAACTCAAATCAACAACTGTTCTGAAACTTTTTTTTAAAACCCTTATTTTCTGTCTTGGTAGCAACTTTAAGACAGAAAGGCAAGGGCTAGGCAATCAGGGTTAAGTGACTTGCCCAAGGACACACAGCTAGGATGTGTCTGAGGCAATATTTTTGAACCCAGGTCTTTCCGACTCCAAGATTGGTACTCTATCCATTGTGCCACCTAGCTGCCACAATGCAAATTGTAGTCTTAGGGAGTTCTCTGGGGCACTAAGAAGTTAATTAACTTTCCCATGGTCAAACACTTAGTACATATCACTGGTAGGCCTTCAACTCAATTCAACTTGGAGGTCAGCTTTTGTTCCATTACATTATGCCTGACACATAAAAATAGCCTTTTGTGCTTCCTGTTATTATTATTTATCACCACATCTTATACTTAGGTTATGTAATATAACCTAAGATTTTTTTTTGTACTTTCTGTGGGTTTTCATCTCCAATGACTTTGCTTATATGATACCTTTGATGGTAAACCATAAACTCAAATGAACTTAGACCATATCATAAGGAGAAAGCTATCAGGTCTTATCTAAAGCTTTATTCTTTTAACTAAAAGCTAATCTCAGGTCCTTTCTCACTTTCTGTCCCCTTTCCCCTACAGGGAACAATTTTTTTTTATTTATTCAATCTTGATAAAAATCAGTCCTGCATAATTAACAGCATGTTTTTCTTATAATACATTACATTTTTTATTCTCAAATTTCTTGGGAATGAAAAAAGGGAGAATTGACTTCTCTTCCATCCCTTTTCCCTCTTTCCTCCACAGGCTCCTTTTCCTAATATGGACTTTCTTCCAGGCTAGGAAGGTAGCTTTCCTTGTGAAGTGGATGCAGGGATAAGAAGAGGCCAAAGCATTAACATCATCACCCTATTATTTCTCCCTTCTTCAGGAGAGCTTGGCCCTGCAGCAGCACCTGGGCAGTGATTTAGTGGGCACTTGGGTGTACCTCACACCAGGTTCACCCCCAGTGAGATTTGCAGACACAAAACTTATGCCATAAAATGGAAAATATACTTTTACAAGCACCTCTGGGTCTCTACTTTCTTCCTGTGCCTAGCCAATCCATGGATCTCAGTGCTTCTCAGCCTCTTATAGAGATTTTAAGCATAGACCTTTCCCCTCTTCCTACCAGATTGCTTAGTTCTTCTCTTTGTTATGAATAACACTGAGAATCAAAGAAGGGTTTTCCAAACAACATGTCACTTAATTAGAATAACTTCAGCACAGAATCTTGGTGACGAGTCTGTATCAGAAAGACAAAACTTCTTGGAAATCCTCCATGTGAAGTCTGGGTCCCATTACTCATACAGATCTGTAGGGCAGGCAGACCTAGAAAAATGTGATTATTTCTCCTTGAGCCCTTTTTGAAATGGAAAAGCTCTTTGTCTCCCTATCCCCTATTTTTGCCAATCTCCAGGGTTGGATGTCAATGGGAAAAGCGTATGTGTTGATGAAGATTTCTTCTTTGAATCTGATTGATATGGCTGAGCAGTATGAGAGAGAACAGGAACCATCTGGCTGAGGGGGTGGACCGCTCTGTACTGTTTTATTCCCCCCCCCCCTTTCCTCCCACCTGCCTTTTCATTTGGTTCAGGATTCCAAGGACTGAGTGCTAGATCACATCTATGGAAAGAGCAAGAGCCTCTATGAATTCTTTTAAGGGCATGAAGAATCTTGTTCTGCACCCTACAAGTGCTCCCCCTCAAAACACAACAAAAAGCCAATAAAACAACAATATTAGTTGAAGTTTCTCTGCTGTCTTTTTGTTGCATATATCAACCATCTGAGATATACTGCAGATATTTTAAACTGTTTTACAGATGATTTCACCAAGGTTCATACAGGTTAAGTGACTTGATCACTGATGCTAATTTAGCACGTGCCAGAGGTGGGAATGGTGAAGACCTCTCCTGATTCTAAGTCCTGTGTTCTTTCCTAAACACAGAGCAATTCCTTAGGAACTAAGAGAAAACAAAGAGGCCTTGAAGGTGGGGGAGGGAAGATAGAAGATGATCTAAAAATGTCCCTTTGTAAATTTGAGAAGAAGTCTGATCTAGTTAGAAAGGATATTGGATTAGGATTCCACCAATGATTTACTATGTGATATGGGCAAATTTATTTAATTTCTCTGAGTCTTAGTTTCTTCATCTAGAAAATTGAAATGATTGCCTTTGCCTTGTTTACCTCACAGGTTATTTTGAGGATAAAATGAAAAAACTTCATGAAATATATGCAAAGTAGGGTTGTTGCTCACCCTTCATTTAAAAAATAATATTTATTTATTTATTTAAAACTATTTTTCCATGTTTACATGATTCATTTTCTTTCTCTCCCCTCTTCTCCCCCCCCACCCCACAGCTGACAAGCAATTCCACTGGATTGTACAAATGTTATCACTTGACACCTATTTCCATATTATTCATTTTTGCTATAGAGTGATTTTTTAAAGCCTTAACTCCAAATCACATACCCATACATACATGTGAAAAGTGATGTCATATGTTTTGCTTTTGCATTTCTCCTCCTATAGTTCTTTCTTTCAATGTGGTTAGCATTCTTTTACATAAGTCCTTCAGGAGTGTCCGGACTTGTTGTATTTCTGCTAGTAGCAAAATATATTACATTGGATTTTTTCAACAATGTTTTTACTTTCTGTATACAATGTTCTTTTGGTTCTGGTCATTTCACTCTGCATCAGTTCATCTAGGTTCTCCCAGTTCATATGGAAATTTTCCAGGTCATCAATCCTTATAGCACAAAAGTATTCCATCACCAACAGATACCACAATTTGTTAAGCCATTTCCCAATCAAGGGACACCCCCGCATTTTCTAATTTTTTGCCACCACAAAGAGCGGGGCTGTGAATATTTTCATACAGGTATTTTTTCTTATTATCTCTTTGGGGTACAAACCCAGCAATGGTTTGGCTGGATTAAAGTCACTCTTTATTTTTGAAAAGGACTGATGGTAAGACAGGATTATGTTTTGATTTGCTCTTGAATTAGATTTGTGAGGCAGGGTTGCATAAAGTCATCAGCCTCATTCTTTTTTTCCAGGGTCACCAAAGTCCAGTGACAGGACAAAAGTCAGGGCGACTGGAGGTGGTCTGGGATGCAATGGATGACCCTGGCATCTTCAGTGTCCGACCAAGCCCTAAGTGCTCCACAGTGTTGCCTTTATGACTATTGGAACAAATTGTCCTCATCCCCCATTCAACTCTGGGGAAAGTCTTCAACATACTTACACATTACATATTAAGAAAGGCAGCACAATGCAAAAGAAATTTAGAGCAGGAGTCAGAAATCATAGGTTCCACTGCTACCTCTGATATAAATTTGCTCGGTGACCTTGGGCAAATCATAAGTTGTTAGAGTGAAAAAAAACAACCCCAAACTGGAATTTACAGTCATAAGACCAGGTTAAAAAAATCAAGGCTCCTTCACTTAACACCTATATAATGTAAGGCAAGTCTCTTAACTAATCTGAGACCGTTTCTACATTTGGAAGTGAGGACATTGGACTAGATGCTGCTGCACGTCCTGTCTGATTCTAAAATTCCTTGACTCCATAAGACAATCTTGCCTTTCTTGGCCCTGGTTCTCCTATCTGAAAAAAGGGGGGGATTGGGGTTGATGATAGATTATAGTCTCCTTGAAAGAGGCATCTTTCTAACCTCAGTGCCTCGCACAGCATTTAGCACATAGTAGGTGTTTAATTAAATCTTGATGGATGATCTGTGAGATCCAGTCCAGCTCTAAGGTTCTCTAGTTCCATCATTCTAAGACATTTCAAAGAAACAATGCTTCAGATCAAGCCAGAAATATGCCGGAGGGATGAATAATTGGTACCCATGCCCGGCTGCTGCATATACATACAGGGCATTTGCATATGTCCATATCTCTTACCTACAAAGACAACCTATGCATTGTCTTTTAATGCTTGAAGCCTTTTCATGGAAAGATTTCTCTGTATTTTCCCATCACTCAGAGCTGTACTCTAAGTGAGCTATGACCTCCATGCCTATTTAGGCTATGTTGCAAGTAGGAAAAGTGAGTTCTCTGCATTAACTGCAAATGGATTTATTATGATCACTGCCACCAAAGAGAGGTGGAGAGAATACCAAATGAATTAATGATGTCACGGGAGAGCAAAAAGAAAAGGTTTCTGCTAGAGTCTCAGCAGCCTTAATTTTGGATATCCAGAGCCCTGTTTTTATGCTCAGACTATTGCCAGTTTGGTTGTAATATAATAAGCAAGGTCTATGCTTGAGGGGTCCTGCTTTTTAAAGCAATTTTTCTTTGGATGACAATTTGTTTTATTCTCAATTCAGTGAGGTTTCTAGCTATGTTCAAGTGACTTCTTTGGAGAAGGACCAATTTGCAAAAAGGACAACCCAGCAAAAAAGCAGGGATGGGATGAAGCAAGTCCTTTATTTAATCTTCACCCTCTTCTTCACTGAATGAAAGTATGCAGTAAAGGACAATTTTGGGGTATGGTAAACGTGCCCTGTCCCTTGTGAAGCCTGGTGGAAGAAGAATTCGTTTGATTCTTATTCTTAGTGGGACTAGATTAACAATGTCCTCCAAGAAGACACCTCATCCTTCTCACTAAAATTTTACCAGAGAACACAGCACAAGCAAAACACAGCTTTTCAAACTAAAATGAGAGAGCACATATGAATAATAATTATAAATCCCATTTCTATTATATGCAAAGGTTTAAAACCTGCTTTACAGCAACTGAGAGGCAGGTACTGGCATTATTATAATAATATTATTGTGCCCAGAGCAGCTAGGCGGCTCAATGGATAGAATGTCTGACTTGGAGTCAGGGAGACCTGAGTTCAAATTCAGCCTCGGATATTTACTAGTTGTGTGACTCTGGGCAAATAATTAATGCTGTTTGCCTCAGTGTCCTCATCTGTAAAATGAGTCAGAGAAGGAAATGACAAACTATTTCAATAGTTTTGTCAAGAAAACTCCAAATCGGATCACAAAGAATCTGGCATGACTGAACAAAAACATTTTTATGCCCATTTTTCAGCTGAGGAAATTGAGGCTGATAGAAGGTAAATGGCTTATCCTTTCCTAGTCACAAAGCTAAGAAGTATTCAAACTGGAATTTGAACCCCAGTCTGTTAAATCTAAGAAAAATCCTGCACACTCCCCTCCTCCCACTATAATATTCTGCCAAATGGAGAAAAAAATTTAAATATACTCGTTTATACTGAAGAAAAAAAAAAGAGGCAAACCAATGAAATAGTTTGCCATTAAATTCATTGGAGAAAATTACTGTTTTGTACTCTGTAGGTATTTACATTCCTGGGTATTTAAAGAGAAAAATCTGATCAAAGGGACATTTCAGTATCAGAGCTAGTTAGAAATTGAATTGTTTCTTTTGCTTGTATTAAAAATAGATTATATAATTGATTTCGTTGGCCATACCAGATCCCCTGCAGTTATGAATTGTCTGAAGATATTTAAACAAGTTTGCTTCAACCAGAAGGTTTTTCTTTTTTAATCTCTTTGATATCTATTAACAAAAAGACAATTTCTTCATTTCTTCTACCCAGACCTTTTTTTTTTTTTTTGCTTACTCTATTTAACTTCAGTGACTTTCTCATTGAAAGCAAAGGCCCATCTTTTCAACACTAATATTTTACTAGTGATGTTATGAATATTTTTGTAAAATGGGTCATTTTCCTCTTTATTTGGTCTACTTAGGAAATAGATTTAGCACTTGTGTCACTGGGTTAGAGGATATAGGAGAGTTTAATAACTTTTTGGCCATAGTTCTAAATTATCATCCAGAATGGCTGGACTAGTTTGGAGCTCTGCCAACAGTGCATTGATGTATATATGTTCTTTCTCATAGGCCATCCAGCAGTTGTCATTTTCCTTTGTTTGGTCAACTTTGCCAATCTATTGGGTGTGAGGTTTCACTGGAACCCTTAAAAAGCCATGAGAAAGCAAGAAAAGACTCCTCCGTGTCAGGTGCATTGTCTGTGGAGAACTCTTGGGGAGGACGTGGACAAGAGCTACACAGAAGAGGTAGGAACGGATAGGTTATCCATTGTTGGCAGTAACTCCTAATTTGATATAATCATTCATCCATTTGCTTTTTGAGCCTTTCCCGCCACTCAAGTTTCTCACTCATGTTTGTGACAAGTTGACCCACACTGAGAGCAGAGTTAGATGCTCAGGCCATTAAGGGACAGCCTTAAAATAAACTGAAGATTCAGGTGGCAGAGTGAAAAGTTTGAGGAATTAATGAAGTATTTAGGAAATCTAGGTTCTAGTCCCTTCTATGTCACCAACCAGCTAGTAACCCTGAGTAAATCATTTCCCATTCTTGGGCCACGTTTTCTCATTTGTAAAATGATGAACTCTAAGGCCCTTTTATAGCATCAACATTCTATGATTCCAAGCAGAGGCTGAGTGAGTTTGGAGAGCATAATGAGGAAATATGATGTAGAAGAAAGAGATCGTTTTGCCCTCATTTAAAACAAAGGTAAAAAGACACATGAGAACCAATTCTAGAAGAGCAATGTGAAAGAGTGATTACAGGAAGAGTCAGAAAAGTAGATGAGGTTCAAAGCATCATAAAACAATGTCAAAAAATGGAGCAAGACCCTCTGAGCTTGCAGGTGTTATAATTGTTATTCATAAAGGGACAAGGGATGGATTCTGTCAATCACAAGCAATCAAGTTTCATTTCCATGCCAAATAAAAGAATGGAACCAATTGCTAGAGAATAGGAATCTGGATACTCATTTACTCATGGGCACTCGAGGGAATGAGTTTATAAGGAATCATTTTTGCTTGACTAGTTAGATATTTTCTTCTAAATGACCTCATCTGACTTGGCATTTCTCTTTTTCTCTTCCCCTCCTTCTACCCTTTCATCTCCCAATTTCTCTCTCTTTCTCTATGGCCCTTGCCCTCCCTTCTCCACATAAACTCTTTATAGCCTGGCAACTTCTGGAATAGGGAAAAAAACCTGTAACTGAATTATGATGAATAAAACATTCATTGAGCGTTTTTCACACTTTCCAGTTTCCTCCCTCCCTTCCTTTTCCCCAGTAAAAATGAAAGAAAAATCTCCTTGGGCTGCAGGAGAAGGCTTTTGGAATGCATCTTATCAAAATATGCCTATGCCTCTCTCAAGGTCATATGATGAGGAATCCCTGTAACTGGGTTTTAAATTCACAGTGTCAAGGAAAGGAAGGAAGGACTTCTGCTTGCCTGATGCCCACAGGGGTCCAGGGGTCAAAGGAAGAGTCATAATGAGAGTTTCCGGTCAGAAAGCTGCCTAAAAAATCAGTAGAGAGAAAGGGAAGGGAGTTTGCATTTGCTTGATTAGCACAGCAAGTTGGAAGAGTGGAAAAGAAGGAGGCATCAAACAGTCACACTCACTTCTTTATCACCACCACAATGACTACCATAGCAGGGACTAATAACAAAAATAATAATAATATCTGGCACTTTATATAGCACTTACCATATGTCAGGTACTTTTAAATATTATCTTATTGATCCTCATAACAATTAATGGAAGAATAGAGGAAGCCAAAGAAAAAGGAGTTAAATGACTTGCTGAAGGTTGCACAGTTCATATCAAAGACTGGTTTTGAATTCAGTCTTGCTAGCTCTGGGTCCAGAGCTCTATCTACTGTGTCACATAGCTGCTATTGGGAAGCTGCTGTTGAAAATCCTATAAACTTATCTCAGATGGAAATTTGCACTGTCAAATTTGTATTTTTGTTCCCCTCTAAAACACTGTAAAAATTACTCCATTTTTTCAATAAAACAAGAAAAAAAATTGTGGTGCAATGGAAGGATTTGGAGTCAAATGACCTGGGTTCAAATCTTGGCTTTGCCACTTAGCTATGTGACACTGGGCAAATCATATAATCTTTCTGGGCAGCAACTTCTTCATTTATCCATTTATCTATCTATCTATCTATCTATCTATCTATCTATCTATCTATCTATCTATCTATCTATCTATCTATCTATTTATCTATCTATTCATATTTGTTTGTTTGCTTGTTTATTTTTTAAACCTTTACCTTCTGTCTTGGAGCCAATACTGTGAATGGCTCATAGGCAGAAGAGTGATAAGGATAGGCAATGGGGGTCAAGTGACTTGCCCAGGGTCACACAACTGGGAAGTGTTTGAGGCCACATTTGAACCTAGGACCTCCTGTCTCTAGGCCTGGCTCTCAATCCACTTGGCCACCCAGCTGCCCCCCATTTCTTCATTTTTAAAATGAATGGACTGCTTTGATGATATCTGCGGTTCCTTCTGGTTTGCCTTTATAGTCTCATGAAAATGCTGAACTTCAGATTGTATTTCTTACTTCCTGGATCCACTAACCTTGAATACGTTGGTTGATAAAAATGGGTGCTGGGGAGGGCATCACCATCACTGGATATTCTCTTCGACATCTTTCCAAGCACAGACATCTTCTCAGCAGGTGGTGGAGCTTGTGTAAGAATGTAGGAAAAAACCAGCAATAAAAAATACATCCAAGTCCTTTTAGTTCACACTTGTTCTCCTTTTTAAAAAGCATTGGACAGGCATGGTAAAGCTGAAGAGCAAACTGCTTTCCCTTTGTGAGCTTTTGAAGGAAGCATCTCATTGTGGAAAGTCAGGATGGAAAAGAGGAAGACGAGGTAATTTAGAAATCTAAAAACAGTACTAAGATGGTGACTCCCTATTCCCAAAAAGGGTTTGGAAGAAATTAGGAGACTCTGTGGCTTTGATGAACTTAGAATCCCAACCTTATTTTAAGTTAATATTTGGGGAACACTCATCTTTGTAAATTCAAGTCCAGCCTCGGATACTAGCTGTTTGACCCTGGGCAAGTCACTAAATTCTGCCTTAATTTTTTCATCTGTAAATGAGCTGGAGAAGGAAATGGTAAACCATTGCAGTATCTCTTCTAAGAAAACTCCAAATGAGGTCATGACGGGTTGGACACAGCTGGAAAACAATTTAACAAAAACAATAACAAGAGGACCAACCTATTCTTATTTTTTCTTTGTTGTTTCTGTTAACTGGTCCGTGTCAAGGGTGGAAAACTTGGAACTTATCCCTTAGTCTCTTTTTTTGCCCCTCTTCCATTCCAGGAGCAAGAAGATGGAGGCTAATGGTATCTGCTCTTTGTATCTATTCCTTTCCAAATTGAATATGAATTAGATATTTGTGTTAACTTTCACCAGACAAATTCCCTGCACAGAGGAATAGCAAGTGGATTCTTGACCTCCATTTTTAGCACAAAGGATGATAGCGGTATGCAGGAAGAGACCCTTTTTCTTTCTCCTCAAAGAGACATGAGGACAAGGGAGAAAGGATTTACAAAAGAACAAAATCATGTTAGATCAAGAAATTAGAACATATATGAAGAAAGAACTCTGGAACAAGGGTAGAATTCATTAATATTCTGAGAGAGAGAGAAAGGGATCACTGGAGAGATAGTGGAATCATTAGGAGACATTTAAACACCCACTACAAAGAGAAGGGACTAATGGGTGACTGTGGGTATAATTTAAAGCTTGCATTTATGAGAGAATCCAGCAAATGACAGGCCTGTAATTTTGACTTCAGTAAAGAAGGAGGTAATTGAAATACTATTCAGGCATAGACCAGGGCAGTACCTTGCAAGTTATGATTTAATTAGTAATTGTAAGCACAGGTTTGCACCAGGGGAAGGCTTTTGCATTGTCTGCATGGAGGTCCATAGGGCTCCCGTAGAAATCACAGTCATCTCTTCCATGTGTACAGCCCTTTGTCATTTTCAAAGAACTTTTATATCCTTTGCCTCATTTAACATTCTCCACCACAGCAGATGGCAGGAAGCTCTGCGGTAATTAGTGCCACTTTACAGATGAGGAAAATCAAGCTTAGAGAGATGAAGGGACTGGTCTGAGACCACAAAGCTGGTAGAGCTGGAAATGGGGCTCAGACCCACTTGACCCCCGGGCTAGAGCTTCTTTGAGATGTCCTCCTGCCTTTCTGAGAGGACTGGGCTCAGGGTGCAACGATTTCCCTGCTGGCCTCATTTAACACTCTGTCCAGGGCATGAATTTAAAGACTATGTCCAGGAGATCTCAGTTGCCCTCATGGCCCAGAGTCTTTATAAGTGATAGAGTATTAAAACTGGGCTCAGGGCAGAAGATCTGAATTCTAGTCTCATTTCTGCAACTAATTAGCTATGTAATCTGGAAGAGTCTTTTTGCCCACTGTGGGACCTCCTTTTATTCTCTGCAAAATGAAGGGGTTGAACTAGGTGCCTTCCAAACTCCCTTTTAGTTCACATTATCTGACATCCTGTGGAACAACCTTTCTGCTACAGACAAAATTTATCTCATGGGATTAAGTGAAATGTAGGTACTGAATACACTAATTTCATAATGAGCCAGAAATTATCTGACAGGACCAGAGGGGTTGACAGATTAATACCACAAGAGTGTCTAGACACTAGGAAATTTGAAGGAAAAATATGAATAGGAACAGGAAGGAGTAGAAAGGGAGGCCAGAGAGAATGGGGAACAAAGTGATTTTTAAAAAGCTAAAGAGTGAAGGACAGGGAGAACCTGAATCACTCTAGTCCTAAAGGATAAGAGGTTCAAGAATTGTGTAAAGGGGGCAGCCAGGTAGCTCAGTGGATTGAGAGCCAGGCCTAGAGAAGGGAGGTCCTAGGTTCAAATCTGACCTCAGACACTTCCCAGCTGTGTGACCCTGGGCAAGTCACTTGACCCCCACTGCCTACCCTTATCACTCTTCTGCCTATGAGCCAATACACAGTATTGGTTCCAAGATAGAAGGTAAAGGTTTAAAAAAAAATTGTGTAGAATTGGGGGCAGCGAGGTGACTCATCAGTTAGAGAGATAGGCTTAGCGATAGAAGTTCTGGGTTCAAAACTAATCTCAGACAATTTCTAGCTGTGTGATCCTGGGCAAGTCACTTAGCCCTCATTGCTTAGCTTTTACTGCTCTTCTGCCTTGGAACCCAAACACAGTATTAATTCTAAAACAGAAAGTAAGGGTCAAAAAAAAAAAAAAGAATTGTGTTCAATCTAAGAGATTGAGTTCAAATTGTGATGGATGCAGAGACAATAGAGACTAATCACATACTGCAGTTCTACTTGTAATCCACTCTTACTTTTCATAAAAATCAAGAACTGAGTCATTGTCAGCCAGCTTGGCTACAACTCAAAAGCCAGAATGATGTATGAAGCTATGCCAAGCTAGGCTGTACCTCAGCTGACTGACCACCTATAATTCCACTGTACACGTTGCTCATGCCTCCACTAAAACCCTGCTTGAATGAGAGCCTCATCATGGAGGAGATGATTCTGGCTTCCTGGAGGATCTGATAGGAATGAAAGCTCTGGGAGTTCTTGGTGGACTGGCATGGCGGCAAGTTTGGACCCAGGGATGCTGGAAGGTGTTTCTGAACTCCAAAGACCAGTGTGAAGTGTATGAAGTAAGTGTGAAGAAGCTCAGGACTGGAGTCAGAAAGATTTGAGTTCAAATCCAGCCTCAGATAACTGGGCAAGTCATCTTTTGCCTCTGTTTCCTCAAATATAAAATGGGCTTAATAATTGTTCTTATCTCCCAGGGTTGTTGTGAGGATCAAATGAGAGAAAATATAGAAAGCACTTCTAAATGTTCCTGGCACATAATAGAAACTATATAAATTATAGATATGATAACTAGTCTGGTCCAAAGACTAATTCTGCTTTGTGTATGAGGCAATCATGAGCTTTTGAAGGAGATATCTATTTTATGGTCTGGAATTTCTTATCCTGTATGTAGTTGAGTCTGAAAACAAATAAAAAAAAATCAAAACTAGATTGAGAAATGGTAATTATTCCTTTAAATTCTGTGCAGAGGCAGTGTGCCATAGGGCATAGAGTACTGGCCTGAGAGCTGCAAAGACTTGGGTTCCATTCCCACCTCTGATGCCCGCTGCCCATGAGTGACCCTGGACAAGTCCCTTCCTCTCAGTATTCTAAGCAAGTCTCTAAATTGTAGAGATGTTAGTGGGGATTAGTAGAAGGAGATTTCTTATGGAGGTGTTCCATATAGCAATGAAATCACAGGTCTAGACACTAGTCCTAGATGTTGAAATTTGTTCACCACTCCTCAGTATTTCCTTGGAAAAATGTTTTCTCCAGAAACTTAGAAAATGCTGTGCTGCCTGGCAGAGGTCCAGGGAAAACAACTGGATTATCATACTGAATCCTTGACTGCAAACAAGATGAGACCCCCAATGTACTTTTGCATAGTAACTTGGAAAATATTTGTTGCCCATACTAAAATGCACTTTTCATATTCAGATGGAACTGACTTTTGTTATGAAATTGTACATTGTCAATGCAGACAGAGTGGCGACAGTGGTGGTGGGGTTGGCAAGACTCTAGGAACAGTATCTTTTTAATAACTTGAACTTCTGTGCAGTTTGTCAGATATTTTAGGGTTTTTCTTTGCCTTCCTACATTTTTGCCTATTTGCTTTAGATCATACTATCCTACTGGGTGCTGATTGTTCTGACTTTTGACCTGCCAAACTGGATTTTTTTAAACCTTTACCTTCCATCTTAGAATCAATACTTTGTATTGGTTCATGGCAGAAGAGTACTAAGGGCTATGCAAAGGGGATTACATGACTTGCCTGAGGTTATGCAGCTAGGAAGTACTTGAGGCTAGCTTTGAACCCAGGACCTCCCATCTCTAGACCTGGATTTCTATCCACTGAGCCACCCAGATGCCCACATACCCTTGGATTTTGATGGCTCTGGAAGAGAGAGTGAGGCTGACCACTTTGTGCAATTCTGCCTTCCTTCAATCCAATTCATGATCAAGTCAAGATGTCATCCAGTAATGTCTTTGGTCCTTTTTGAAAATGGACAGACAACAACTATCCTACCTAGCATGAAATTGCCTCTTGTTCTTCAAAGCTTGGCTTAAGGCCAATGTCCCCAGATTCCTAGATCGGTCCAGCTCCTAGTGTCTTCTTACACTCTTCTCCAAACTCTCAGAAATTATTTCTCTCCTTCTTTGCTGGAAATTGATCTATTCCAATATTGTTGCTGTGTATTGTTAGGACAGCTAGGTGATGCAGTAGATAGAGCACATGCCTTAGAGTTCAGAGGACCTGAATTCAAATCTACCTTTAGACACTTCCTAGCTGTGTGATCCTGGGCAAGTCATTTAGCCCCATTTGCCTCAGTTTCCTTATCTATAAAACGGACAGGAGAAGGAAATGGCAAACTGTTCTAGTATCTTTGCCAAAAAAGCCACAAACTGGGTCATGAATTGTCAGAAATGACTGACAAGAAAAAAAGTTAGTTAATTCTGGTATTGTTATTTAATTTGCCAGATGATTCAATTTTATCTCTCTAACTGGATTAGGCACTTTTCCAGGACAAGGACTTTATCATATATTTTATATTACTTGCTAGAACTAGGAATTAATAAGTTGGCAGTAAAAATCTGTTGATCAGTCAGTTGCCACTTACGGGTGAGGACTTGATTTCTGAAGGTCTAATTGTTGTTATCCTAAGATTCAGATCAACCCTGTCATTTAACAAAGAAGGAAACTAAGATTTGGAGAGTTAAAATAGAATATCTCTAGAATAATGTAAACTCATTAAAGTCAGGGTTTATTTTGGGTTTTATTTTGCCTTTTTATCCCTCATCCCTAGCATTTCATCTGGCATAAAGTGTTTAAGAAAGCATCCCTATATTGAAAGGACTGGAAATGACTCTCCCAGGGTTACAAAGGGAGTAGTAACAGAGACAGGGAAAGGAAACCAGGTCTTCTGACTCCAAATGCAATATCGATTCCATTCTGCGGAGCTGAAGTAAAGGATAAGGGATAGAGAAGAGCACAGTTCTCTGCTTCTTCTAGGCAGCCTTTCTCTGGTGCTAATGTTATGTCATTCTTTCTACTTTCCCAGGTGGTGGAGGGGAAAAGAACCTGGTAATGAGCTATGGGAGGTATAATTAGATTATCTGACTGAAATTGATTACAGCAATAGCACATGATATCTGTTTGATGGAACTCCAACATTACAGTATTTTTGGTTGAATTTGCAGCTAAGTTATTATCTTGACTGCAACAATGATGTATCTATAGATTTGTTACTATGGGACCATTAGATGGCACAGACATTAGCAATCATATGTTAAATGAAATCAAGATAAATAGAGCCTTTATTGCTAGGTCTGGTCTAAACTATCCTGCACTCCTATTTTTATTTTATCCATCAAAGTTAGCTATCCACTCCCTGCCCCTAATCCATTGAGAAAACATATCCTGGGACAGGTGAGGCTGGAACTGAAGCAAAAACTTTGGAGAAGTAGAATTCCTGACAGATTAAGATGGAAAAGATTGAAAAAACAGACACTTCCTAGGATTAACATTTCTAATTTGCTCTTGAGAAGCAAAGTACAGCGGTCATCATGTAGAAACATGTGTTCTGAGAGCACAAACATGCAGGTCCACAAAACTCAGTCACATTTGCAATTTAAAATGATTTTCGAGTTGGCAATTAAAATCAGGCAGGTGCAATTCAACATTGGATTATGTGCTGTGCTAACATGCTTGTGGCTCAGCACTGCAACTAGACTGGGTGGGAGGGATAGGGATAGATTTCTTTGCATCTTCTTTCTCCATCCTAGTAACCTACACAAGACTGAACATACATCAAATGCCCTTGTATAGGTGGCACAATGGATCAAGTGCCCTACTTAGAATCAGAAAGATCGGAGTTGGTATCTGACCTCAAATACTACCTGTATGACTTTATCTGAGTCATTTAACCCTGTTTGCCTCAGTTTCCTCATTTGTAAAATGAGCTGGAGAAGGAAATGGCAGACCACTCTAGGATTTCTACAAAGAAAATTCCAAATGGGGTCACAAAGAGTCAGACACAACTGCAATGATTGAATAACAGCAACAAGAGGTTGAAATTAAAACCTTCAGTGACTCGATTAGACCACAGCTTCTATTGTTAAGGTCTGGACTTTTAAACTCTTCCTACCCATCTTCTGTACCTGATTATTCACAGATTTACCCTGTAGTGGTAGAGGCTTGCCTCCTTTTTTGTCTCAAAGATAAAGGGCACATGGCTGACTCTCTAAATTTACTACGTCCTTCTCCCACCATCTGGTTTCTGCTCTTCCAGTTGCCACTGTACTTTCTAGCTGCCTGGATTCTGCCAGCAAATGCAAGAGCCCACAAGTAGTGTCTTTATCTATGCATCTTTTCAAGCTGTCACAGCAGTCCCTCCCCTCAGAGTTTCAGTCACTAAATGGAAAGGAGAGAAACAACGACACTCATTGCCTGATAGCTTTATCTGTGGATTGACTTCCTTCTCCATATCTGGCCAAGGGAACATTGGTGCAACCACCCGCCAAGAGCTCCCTGACAGTTTAGATCTACAGAAGAATGAAAGACAAAGACACCCTAGGAAAATGGTGAGCTTCTGTATAGGAGGGGCGAGACAAACAGATAGACAGGCAGACAGAGACAGAGACAGAGACAGAGACAGAGATAGATAGTGACAGAGGCACAGACAGAAAAGTAGGCAGAAAGAGAAAAGATAGATGGACCAGATACTGAGGGGAGGAAAGAGAGCAACATACAAAGAGAGACACAGACAAAAAGAGACAAAGACAAAGAATAAAATTGGCAGCGATAGATAAGTAACCTCAAGGGATAAATCCAGGAGCTTCCGAGGTAACCCATTTCTCTTATAATTTTTAGAAAATTCTTCTTTACCAAAAGGTTAAATCTACCCACTGACACATTCACCTGCTGTTCCTAACTTTGCCCTTTGGTGCTAAGCAGAGCAAATCTAATGTCTCTTCCTTAGGACAGCCTTTCACAAGTTAGATGACAGCTTTCACGTTTCCCGTAATCTATTTTCTGAGCCCAACATCTCTAGTTTTTAATAATCAAGGAAAGGGCAGATCCAAAAAAGGAATTCTTGCTCCCATACATTTCTCACCAGCTTAGTTGAACTGATTTCCCCCCAAATCAATGTATCTCTGCTGTGGTATCTTCTCTAGAGATTCTGCTCATTCCATTAATAATTAGAGTGTCTGTGCAAAAGGGCTTCTGGGGATTTTTTTTTTTTTTTTATGATTGAGTTTTCCTGTTGATTTGCGCTCTACACAAGGCATATCCTCCACTGAAGTCCTTCTCAGGTGGTTCCAAACAGTGTGGAGTTGATTCCAAGGTGCTGTCAATAGAACAGAAGCTCTGACCCAGTTTACCACACCAGAAAAGTGTCAAACACAGGCTTGCCTAGTTGGTCCTTCCTGTCTGGGACCTATCTTAGATATGTCTGGGAAGGTTTATCAGGTTGTTCATATAGAACCATGAGAATAATAAAAATAGCTGAAATTTATAGTGCACTGAAAGGCTTGCGAAATGCTTTACATATGTTAACTCATTCGAACCTCACAATAGCCCTGGGAAATGGGCACTATTATTAATTCTTTTTTATAGATGGGGAAACGGAGGCTGACAAAGGATAAATGACTCGCTCCTGGTCACATAGCTTGTAAGTGTCTGAAGCAGGATCTGAAGCCAGGTCTTCTAAGATCCAGTGCTAAAAGTAAAATGGTTTTCATTTCTGTGTGACTGATCTACAGATCTGTGTGACAAATCTACAGATATTTTTTTAATTTTTGCCATTTTACACCAGAGATCTTGACCTAATGATCAACCAATGAATATATTTATTACTAAACAACTAACTCATATTAAAGAACTAGAAGAACCCCAGTATGTTGGGTAGATCTTCTCTAGAATGCTTAGGGAAGAATTTGAACAAGAGATATACAACATAGAAGGAAACGGATGGGGTGTAATTTACACTGGTGAAGGGAATGTTCACACTACTGGGCACAGATTTATTACTATAAAACACATGTGTCCTAGAGGTGGAATACATATATTCACATATACATATATCAATAATTTTTCTTTTTTTTTTCTTTTAAACTCTTCCTTTCTGTTTTACTATAAATTCTTTTATTTTTAAACCCTTACCTTCCATCTTTAAATCAATACTGTGTATTGGTTCCAAGGTAGTAGAGTGCTAAGGGCTAGCCAATGGGGGTTAAGTCACTTGCCTGAGGTCACACTGCTAGGAAGTACCTGAGGCCAGGTTCTTTCCCCTCCAAGCCTGAGACTCTATGTACTGCGCTACTTTGCTGCCCCATTTTTATGAGTCTCACAAGGGAATTAATGATGAAAATAAATGCTTTCTTAACTGTTTACAGAAAGGAAACATGAATATCAAGGCAAAATGCAAAAATTGTATTCAATATAATACTCAAAAGTGGATTAAAGGTGATGGGATGCTGACATTAACCAAATGGACATATTTTAGGACCTTGAAGAGAAAAATCAACCAATAAGCATTTATTAAGCACCCACTATGTACCAGGCACTGGGTATACAAATCCAAACAATAAAATAATTACCAATTTAAAAAAATCTTACTTTCTGTCTTAAAATTCATATTAACTATTGGTTCCAAGGTAGAAGAACGTAAGGGCTAAGAAATTGGGGTTTAGTGACTTGCCCACTGACACATGGCTAGGAAGTATCTGAGGTCATATTTGAACCCAGGACCTCCTGACTCCAGGCCTGGTTCTCTATCCACTATGCTACCTAGTTGCCCCAATAATTACTGCTATCAAGGAGATTAAATTCAAAAGGAGTAAACAGCAAAGATATATATAATATACATATCATACATATAATATATATATGTAAATATATATATATACATACACATACAGAATAAATAGTCCCCACCTAAGGCTCCTACAAAATGGACACATATAAATATAGACAAATATATACAAAGGAAATTCTCAATAATTTCCAAGGGGATCAGAAAGGACATGGAAGTGGTGGGAGATGGCACTTTAGCTGAGCTTCTATAAGGCAAAGGGGAAGAGAGGAAACATTTTTAGGCAAAAGAAATAGCCTGGGCAGAAACCCAGAAATGAGATTCCAAATGAAGTATAAGGAACAGCACGAAGGCCAGTTTGGGTGGACTTTAGAGTATGTGAAAAGGAGAAATGCGTTAAAGAGCCTGGAAAGGCAGGTTGGTGCGAGGTTGTGAAGGGCTTTAAATGTCAAACAGAGGAGTTTGTTCTTGACAGACGGCAGCTTTAAGAGCTTGTAAAAAATCTGTTTCCATGAGGTTTAGTACTAAATATACATTTTCATTTATTCAGACTAGAATACAAGTTTTGAATTTCCTATTCTAGAGTCTTTTCTAATGCTGATTGCTGTACTGGTTCTGCAACTAATGTTTTGTGCAATTTTCCCTAAGCCTCCTCACTTAATTGTTCCGCAGTTTCCCCATCTGCCAAATGGGTGTAACAATATGTGCAACTACCTAGGACAGTTAATTTTAAAAGATTTAAAATATGAAGATATTTTATTTTTACCAATTACATGTAGTAACAAATTTCCACATAAGTTTTCTGAAGTTATATGATTCAAAATATCTCCCTTCTTCTCTTTTCTTCCCCCCTCTTAAAGCTGGCAAGCAATTCAAACTGGTTTATACATGTATTATCAGGCAAAATGTTTCCACTTAGTTCATTTTTGAAAGATAATAATAATATGAAGCCAAAACCCCCAAATAAAAACCTAAATAAATTAAAGTAAATAATCATATGCTTTGATCTGCATTCTGAGTCCAAAAGTTCTTTTTTTTCTGAAGGTGGATAGCATTCTTTGTCATATGTCTCTCAGAACTGTCATGGATCATTGTATTGCTGAGAGGAGCTAAGTCTATCAAAGTTGATCATTCTACAACATTGCTGTTACTGTGTGCAAGGTTCTCCAGGTTCTGCTTATTTCACTCTGCATCAGTTCATGTAGATCTTTCCAGTTCTTTTTGAAATCATCCTGTTCCTCATTCCTTATAACACAATAGCATTCCATTACCACCACATACCATAATTTGTTTAGTCATTTCCCAAATAATGGGCATCTCCTCAATTTCTAATTCTTTGCCAACACAAAAAGAACAGCTATAAATATTTTTGTAAAAGTAGATCCCCCCCAACTTTTATTTTATTTCTTTGAGATACAGATATAGTAGTGGCATTACTGGATCAAAGACTTTGCATTATTTTCTAGGGCTTTGGGGTTATAGTTCCAAATTGCCCTCTAGAATGGTTAGATTACTTTACAACTCCACCAACAATGCATTAGTGTCCCAAATTTATCACATCTCCTTCAACACTCATCACTTTCCTTTACTTTCATATTGGCCAATCTCATGGATATGAGGTGGTACCTCAGAGTTGTTTTAATTTGTATTTCTCTAATCAAGAGGGGTTTAGAACATTTTTATATGATTATTGATAGCTTTGATTTCTTCATCTGAAAATTGCTTATTCATATCCTTTGATCATTTGTCAATTGAGGAATGACTTGTATTGTTATAAATTTTATTTAGTTCTCTATTATAGTTGAGAAATGAGACCTTTATCAGAGAAATGTGTTATAAATCTTTTTTCCCAGTTTTCCTTCTAATCTTAGTTCCATTGGTTTTCTTTGAATAAAACCTTTTAAATTTAATATAGACAAAATTATTTGTTTTACATCTTGAAAGGTTCTCTATCTCTTATGTGTTCATAAAGTCTTCCCTTCTTCATAGTTCTGACAGGTAAACTATTCAATGTTCCCCTAATTTACTTATAGTATCATCCTTAATGTCTAAATCACATACCTATTTTGACTTTCTCTTTGCATAAGGTGTGAGATATTAGTCTATAACTAATTTTTTTATTTTTATATATTTTAAAAAAATTTATTTTTATTTTGAATATTTTCCCATAGTTACATGTTTCATGTTCTTTCCCTCTCCCCCAAACCTCACCCCCCAACCTCCATTGCCAATGCGCAATTCCACTGGGTTTTACATGTATCATTGATTAAGACCTAATTCTTACTAGAGTTATCATTCAGTGTCTATATCCCCAATAATATCTCCATCAACTCATGTGTTCAAGTAGTTGTTTTTCTTCTGTATTTCTACTCCCATAGTTCTTCCTCTGAACGTGGTTAGTTTTCTTTCTTGTAAGTCCCTCAGCCTTGCTCTGGATCCTTGCATTGCTGCTAGTAGAGAAATCCATTATGTTCAATTGTACCATAGTGTATCAGTCTCTGTGTACAATGTTTTCCTGGGTAAGTGACCTAAGCAAGACAGTCTATGATAAACGCAAAGAACTCAGCTTTTGGGACAAAAACCTAATATTTGACAAAAACTGCTGGGAAAATTGGAAAATAAAATGGGAGAGATTGGGTCTAGATCAACATCTCACACCCTATACCAAGATAAACTCAGACTGGGTGAATGACTTGAATATAAAAAACTATAAGTAAATTAGGTGAGCATAGAATAGTATACTTGTCAGATCTCTGGGAAAGAAAAGATGTTAAAACCAAACAAGAGTTAGAAAAAAATACAAAATGTAAAATAAATAATTTGGATTACATTAAACTAAAAAGGTTTAGTACAAACAAAACCAATGCTACAAAAATTAGAAGGGAAGCAACAAATTGGGAAAAAATCTTTATAACAAAAAACTCTGACAAAGGTCTAATTACTAAAATATACAAGGAGCTAAATCAATTGTACAAAAAATCAAGCCATTCCCCAATTGATAAATGGATAAGGGACATGAATAAGCAATTTTCAGATAAAGAAATCAAAACCATCAACAAACACATGAAAAAATGTTCTAAATCTCTTATAATTAGAGAAATGTAAATCAAAACAACTCTGAGGTACCACCTCACACCTAGCAGATTAGTTAACATGACAGCCAAGGAAAATGGTGAATATTGGAGGGAATGTGGCAAAATTGGGACATTAATGCATTGCAGGTGGAGTTGTGAATTTAGCCAACTATTCTGTATGGCAATTTGGAACTATGACCAAAGGGCTTTAAAAGACTATTTGCCTTTTGATCCAGCCATAGCACTGCTTAGTTTATACCCCAAAGAGATAACAAGGAAAAAGACTTATACAAAATTATTTATAGCCATGCTCTTTGTGGTGGCAAAAAATTGAAAAATGAGGGAATGTCCTTTGATTGGGGAATGGCTGAACAAATTGTGATATCTGTTGGTGATGGAATACTATTGTGCTCAAAGGAATAATGAACTGGAGGAATTCCATGTGAACTGGAATGATATCCAGGAATTGATGCAGATTGAAAGAAGAAGATCTATACCTAATTTTTGCCATACTGTTTTCCAATTTTCCCAGCAGCTTCTTCCAAATACTGAGTTCTAATCCCAATAGCTGGAATCTTTGGGTTTGTCAAACCCTATACTGCTGAGGTTGTTAATCCCTAATCTATTTTTAAAGAATAATTTTTTTCATGAGCTGTAGAACCTCCTTTTCCATTTAGTCAATTCTATTTTTTATGGAATTCTTTTCTTCATTGAATATTTTTACTTCTTTTTCTATTTGGCCAATTTTAGTTTTTACTACTACTTTTCTTCATTAGATTTTTACACCTCTTATTTATTTGATCAATTCTGCTTTTTAAGCTGTTATTTTCTTTTTTAATTACTTTTATTTCTTTCCCCTATTTTTCTTCTGTCTCTCTTATGTCATTTAAAAATTTTTGAGCTCTTTTAGCACTTGATACCACTTTCCATTTTTATTTAAAGTTTTGCTTGTGACTGCTTTGATCTCACTGTCCCCTACTGAGTCTGCCTTGCTTTTCTTTGTCTCCAAAGAGTTTTTCTGGTTAGGTGTTTCTTTTAGTGTTTACTCACTTTCCCAGCCTTTTACATTTTTTTTTCTTTTATTTTAAAGGTGGACTCTTTTCTCAGGATAGAGAATTCACTCTCTTAAACTTCAGTTTTTCCTTGCTTCCACCTTAGCTCTAATGCTGGTTTTCTCCAAGTTTCAATTCTTCCAAGGTGGTATCATGGTCTGTTGTTTGAGAGCTCTGGAAGCTATCTTCTGCTTCTGATTCAATCTCCTATAGAGATTGCTGATGGCTTACAAGACTCAGAGCACTGTGAACTACCTTATTCTAGGGCCTGGGGATTCACTATAGGCTAGAATGGACTAACTACCATCAACTTGGGGCCTTACTACAGGCTTGTGATAGGACTTGGGACTTCCAGGGGTGCCTACTGTTAGTTAGGCAGGGACCTGGGATCTCAAAGCTGGCTTGTGTCCAGGTTAAAAACCTGGACCAATAAGTAGAAGATGGAATGTTTGCACTCCTCTTTGGGAAGTTTCACTTCTGGCACCCTCTCATCCCAGTGAAATAGAGTCTCTCTTCTTATCTTCTAAGATTTTTCCCACAGGAGAGTTACTTCACTCTGTCCCCTTGTTGGTTCTGACTGCAGTATTCATTTTGAGATGCTATTTTAAGGTTGATTTGAGAGGATTCTCAGAGCAGTTTGAGCTTTCCATGCTGCTACTCTGCCATCTTGGATCTGCCTCCTACCTAGGGTAGTTGAGAGAATCAAATAATATAATGGGCATGACTTTTGAAAAGAATGAATTAATATTCAAAGGCAAATTCTTTTCTGTGCAACCATCAACCACTGAAGATGCCAATCTCACAATTTTTCATTGCTGCTTACAGAAGAAGCAGATCCTAGCATGAGAGGCAGAATGGCCTAGTAGAGAGAGCTGTAGAATTGAAATCAGGATGACCTCTTTTCAAATATAATCTTAGAAACTAAAAACTTTGTGAAGTTAGGTGAGTTGCTTATCCTGAGTCTAAGTTTTCTTATCTGTAAAATGGGGATAAGTATAACAAAGGGTTACTGTGAGTATTAAAAAAAAGTATATATGGAAAAAAACTTTAAAGTGCTATACTTATTTTAACCCTTACTTTGTATCTTAAAATCAGTAC
The DNA here is from genome assembly GCF_016433145.1 of Gracilinanus agilis. Lineage (NCBI taxonomy): Eukaryota > Metazoa > Chordata > Mammalia > Didelphimorphia > Didelphidae > Gracilinanus > Gracilinanus agilis. The sequence continues at coordinate 301,952,853 of NC_058131.1, forward strand.
TGTATATGGGTTCTAAGGAAGAAGAATGGTAAGGACTAGGCAACTGGGTTAAGTGACTTGACCAGGGTCACACAGCTAGGAAGTAGCAGATTTGAATCCAGGATCTCCCATCTCTGCCTTGGCTTTCAAATCATTGAACTACCTAGCTACTCCATGGAGTGCTATTCAAATACCAATTATTATTACAAAATTTGAGATTTGGAAGGGAACTTAGTGCTCATCTGTCCAATCCATTTACAAATGTTTATTGATTGACCAAAAACCTCTTTCAGGTCCTAAGATATGTCCATTTAACTAATCTGATTTTCACTACCTCTGATGCACCCTTAAGTATTGGATTAACTAACTGTATTTTTTCTTAATTTATCTATATAACATACCTGGAAAATAGTTATATAGTTTCTACTTGAAGATCCGAAGGATGGGGAACCCACCACATCTTATGTCAGTGCAGTTTTCAAACTTTATTTCTTGCTAAGAAAATAATCGGTGTCTGGGGAATTAAGTCAAGTAGAACAAATTGCAAAAGTTCTGAGGGTCATGAACATCAAACAAATTCCAGTTCTTTCTAGAAGTCTAAAGATTGTGAAATTTGAATGACAAAGTCAATACTTTCTCTTTCATGGTCTTTGGGCTTTCTTCATGCATCCTACAGTTTTACTACCATCACTCTCTCAATGATTCTGTGTTGTTGAGGATAAAGGAATTCTATGATGTTAGAAGAATCAAAGATACAAGTAGACAAAGAGGTACTGAAAAAAGTCTCATGAGGTGGTTATATGCAGGCTATAGTATATTGCCATACTTCAGTATTGAGTGAATGAATGAAAAAGCATTTGTTAAGCATTTGTTGTATGTGAGGCACTGTGCTAAGTGCTAACAATACAAACATTAAAGAAACTATTCCTACCCCTCAAGACGTTTATATTTTAATAGGGAAGACACCGTGTGTAGATGAAAGTTGGCTAGGAAAAAGAATTTTGTTTTGGGGACATAGAAAGGGAAGAGAGGGAGGATGTTGAGGGTCCATTGTAGAAGGTTCTGGTCCAAGTGAGGAGGAGCAGGCAGATAGTGAGTTGGCCTGGGTGGGCGGCTGCTTGGTTGGATAGGATATGAAGCTGAATGAGAAAGGCATAAATAAAGGTCATTATCAAGGAGGTAAGTGACTAGAAAAGGAGATGGACTGATTATACACACACACACACACCACACATACACATACATGCATGCATATACACATTTCCTTGTACATATATGTGAATATATTCACACATATGTCAAAAAGTGCACACAACAGATAAATGCCCTGAGTAAGAAACTGATACTCATGAGATGTTAAAAGAACCAAAACATATCTAAGATTTTCAGTGGATTCTCAACAGAGGATTTATGAGAAACATGGATAAAAATTACAGAGGATAAGAAAGGCATGGAGGAGTTGTGATCTGGTAGAGCAAATGCCCACAGCGATGGAACCATAAAGACATAAAAGCCTTTAAAGTTTTATTTCAAGATACTATGGGTTTCTTTTCTCGTGTTTAAAATATTACTTTCAATATTTAACCTTTATCTTTCACTCAAGAATTATTTATTGAGTGCCTTCTATGGGCCCAACATTACCCTAGGCTCCTTAGCAAAATATAATAATGACTCAATCCCTGACCTTGGGGAATTTAGAGACTCACTGGAGAGGAAATACTATCACCAACAATTAGAGTTCATAAATGATTTAGGAAAAGTGGGATAAAAAAGGAACTAAACTTGGAGTCAGGACAAAACTAGGTCCCACCTCTGACACTATCTGTGTGAACTTGGTCAAGTCGATTAATTTCAAATAAATTAATCTCAGTCTCAATTTCATCCTCTGAAAATGGGGATCACAATATTTAAATTACACAGAGGCTTGCTCTGAAGATCAATTCAAGTAAATTAAATAATTCAATTAACATTTGTTAAATGCTTATTTTGTGCAACATATTGGACTAAATAAAAATGAAAGAGAGCTTATGTTTTATTGGGACAATACAACATGTATAGAGCTAAGTAAATAGAAAGCAATTATGGCAGTTTCCTCATCTGTAAAATGAGCTAGAGAAGGAAATGGCAAAGCACTCTATTATCTTTGCCATGAAAAACCCAAATGAGTTCACAAAGAGTTGGACACCGCTGAACAACGAAGCAAAAATGGCAGCGGCAGAATAAATGATAATGATAGATTAGGAAATATATAATAGGAAATACCTGAGATGAACTATAATGGAAATCAGGGAATCTAAGAGATGAAGGTAAGGAGGAGTATATTTAAGGCAGGAGCAGGAAAAATGGTGATGGCAAGACCAATTCTGAGAAACAGCTAATAAGTCAGTTGGTCTAGAATGAAGAGTATATGAAAGGGACTAAACAATACAAAATTTCTGGTAAGGGAGTCAGATTGGGTAGAACTTTTGAGGAACTGGCATTTTATTCTTGAGTCAATAGGGAGTCCCTGGAGATTTTTGGATAGGGGATGGACTTAGATCTATGTTTTAGAAATGTTAATTTGATAGTTATGTGAGGATACATTGATACTAGAGTGATTGGAAACAAGTTAGAAGACTATTGTAGTTCAGACAACAGATGAAGAGAGACAAAATTAGGATAGTGGCTGTGTGAATGGAGAGAAAAAGTTAGGTACCAGGCATGCTTTGGGATTAAACTGGACAAGAATTAGCACCTAATTGATGACTAAGAGGTTGATTGTGTCTTCAACAAAAATGGGGAAATTTTGATGAGGGAAGTATTTTTTTGAGAAAATTTAATTAGTACTCTTTGAATATATTGATTTAGAGTGTGCTATTTGTTAATGTGAAACTGGAACTCAGGAAAGATGAGGGTTGGATATATAGATTTGGGAGCCATTAGCAGAGAGATGATAATTGAATTAATTAGTAGACTCAGATTGTCAGACATAACAATAACTTAAGAGTAATGCAAAGTTGAGTGAAGGGTTTTTTTTAAAGGCATGTACAGAGGTAGCAGAAAAGTGACCAGTGAATAAAGAGAGATGGAAGATGACAAAAGAGAGATTAAGATCTTCAAGGAGATGGGATCAAGGACACAAGTGTAGGGGTCATTTGTGAAAAGGAAAAGGGAAGGAGAGAATGAGGAATGATGTAGAGGGTTTTAGTGTGGAGAATGGGGAGAAGAGGGTGCCTTGGGATATATAATCTTTACAGGGTGTACCAAAAGTCCCCACAGCTTTAATAGCTCAAAACTGCAGAAGACTTTTTGGAACACCCTGTATTTTCTCAAAAAAGTAGGAGGAATGCTTCTATGCTGAGAAGATAGTACAGTAGACTTGAAGAAAAGAGAAGAGGTTTAGAATAGCCAGGATAGAGTGTGATAGTCATGAATGATTAAAAAAAACCCTATCACATAAGAGCCCATTTGAAATTAGAAAAAATAGATTTATAATTGACATAATTATTGGACTTTCAGTAGCAGCCTTTGGTAGCATATAAGTAGGAAAGATAAAGGCAAATTATTAGGGTAGCCAAAGATTGGACTTCGACATGGTATAACTGGAAATAGAACTAGCAGATAAAAGGATCTGAAGGTTGAACATAGTATGTAGTTCAACTAGTCTACCACAGGGTGAAGACTATGACAGGAGCAAAGAGATAGATAAGACTGGGAGCACAGGATGGGGTGGAGTAACTGGAGGTCCAGGTGAGGATGAAGATGGATTAACTGAAAATATTAGAATACTCTCTTCAGAGAAGACACTGAAGAGTGTAAAGAAATCGGAGGTGAAGGCAAGTTTGTTAACAATAAAGCAGAGCTTCTAGAGGAAACATTGAAACAAGAAGAAAGAGGAAACAATGGACTGTGAAGGATTCAGGCTAAGGTAGAGAGAAATGAGAGGAACAGGACAGATACGAGGAGACATGCTTATTGCCTCAACAGATGTCCACAAAGACATCTGAGATTGGAGGGCAAGGACAAGAAGAGAATAAGCTGGGAATTTGTCTATCATAGCATGCTGGGAGAACCTCAACTTCTGAGGACTTACAGTGACTGATAGTAGTAGGGTCATTGTGTCTGGCCACTTCAACTAAGCACAAGGGGATCTTCTAACTGAAGGATCTAACTGAGGGATGGAAATGACAGAAAGTTATGTCCCAGAGATGGGTGTCAGTAAATAGCAGTTTTGTAGTGAAGTGAAATTGAGTTCCTTACCAGTCTTATAGTTTCATCTCAACCTAGATGGGAAGGTGGGAAAGCAAATGAAGCAAATGTAGATGCTTTGCTTAGGGAACAAGTATTCAGCTCCCAGTCTGAGTCCTTGGAAGGGCTGAGACTTGGGGACTGAGTTATAATTGATTCTCCTCTGGAATAGATCCTCTACTGTTGCTGTTCAATCATAGAGCATTTATTAAGCACTTCCCATGTGTCAGGCTCTGTGCTGGGCTCCAGGGATACAAATACCATGAACGAAATAATATTTACTCTCAAGAAGATTCCATTATATGGAAAGAGACAACAAGTAACTATATCAATAAATAGTCAAGCCAACAAGCATTTATTAAGTGCCTTCTATTTTTCAGACACTTTGTTTAGTGCTGGAGATACAAAGAAAGACAAAAATAGTTCCTGCCCCTAAAAAGCTCATAATTCAGTGGAGGAAGACAATGTATATGCAATTATTCATAAGCAATATATACAGGATAAATTGGAAATAAACAATAGAGAGAAGACATTAGAATTAAGGGCTATTAGGAAAAGTTTCCTGTAGAAAGTGAGGTTTTAGCTGGGACTTGAAGGAAACCAGGAAAGGCAGGAAGCAAGGGTGAGGAGGGAGAGCATTCTAGGCATCAGGCAACAGCCAGCAAAAGTGGGGAGTCAGGAGACAGAATGTATTGTTCAAGTAACAGCAAGAAGGCGTATGTCACTGGGTCAGAGTCTATGGCAGGATGTAAAGTGTAAGAAGTCTGGAAAAATGGGAGGACAGGCTAGGTTATGAAGAGATTTGAATGCCCTTCAAAATATCCAAAAAACAGAGGATGTTGAATCTGATACTGGAGGTGACATTCTAGGCATGAAGGACAGTCAGTACAAAGGCAGCAGATGCTCTCTCCTGTGTCCTGTGTGAGGAACAGAGAGAAGACCACTTTGGTCCAACTGTAGGGTGTGGGAGGGGGAATAATGTTTAATGAGTCTAGACATATAGATTGGACTAGGTTATAAAGAGCTTTAAATAATATATAGAGAGTTCATATTTGACCCTAAAGGTAATAGGAAACCACTAGAATTTACTGAGTAGGGCATCATGTGCTCAGATCTTGGCTTAAGGAAGATCAGTTGGACAACATTATAGAGAATGAATTGGATTGGGGAGAGATTTGAGGAAGGGGGTCAATTAAGAGTCCTCTGCAACAGAGAAGTCAAATAACATGCCATGAGAGCCTAAATTAGGTTATGGCTAAGTGACTTAGATGGAAGGAGTCAGATATGAGAGATGTAGAGGCAGAAACAGTAAGATCTGGTAACTCTGGATGTAAGAGATGAGGGAAGAGTAAGGAGTTGAGGATAATGCTGAGATGACAAAAATTTAAAAAACTGTAAGACTTGGTATCTGACAGAAATAGGGACTTAGAAAGAGGAGTGTTTCTGGGGGGAAAGAGAATGAATTCTGTTTTGGACTTGAGTTTGAGATGAGATATTCAAATTGAAATGTACAATAAACAGTGGATAATTTCTGGATTTCAGGAGAAATCCAGGGTCTGGAGATCAGGAGAAACAGTAAAGTGTGAATCTTAAAGCCTTACATGGATGTCACTTATATAATAATTTATATTAAGGGTTCAAGTGAATGGTTTGGGCATTAAGTGCTATAGGAGAAAAGGTAAGGTAAAGAACAATGTGAGCTAGAGTGGTAAGGCAAGACTTCAGTTAAGTGGCAAGAATTGAAGACTATTGTCAGAGCTGGAAAGAGCCATAGAAAACTTTTAGCCAGTCGATAAATATTTATCAAATGCCTACTGTGTGCCAGGCACTGTGCTAAGTGTTGGATGTATAAATAAAGGCAAAAGATAACCCTCGTCATTGAGGAGTTCACAATCTTATAGGGGAAGAAGACATATTAAAAAGAAGTGGAGGAGTCGGGGAGTTAGGTGGCTCCGTAAATTAAGAGCCAAGTCTAGGGACAAGAGGTCCTGTGTTCAAATACCACTAATCTGGCAAGTCACTTAACCCCATTTACCTAGCTCTTACCACTCTTCTGGTTGGAACACAGTTTAATTCTAAGACAGAAGGTAAGGGTTTTAAAAAAAAGTTGTAAAATGTGTGTGTTGGGGGAGAGGAGGTTCTTTATTGAATGTCCTGTTGGAGGGGAAGGGATGATGAAGTCCAGTGTAGTACAGATAGTTGAGAAATTAGGAATAGGGATGGCTGGGATGAGAGTCCTCCTTAAATGAAAGATCTGGGAGGAACTCTGCTATTCACCTTCTGCTCACTCCAATCAGGAGAGAAGGAAGGACTCCAGATTAGAGTGTGAGTTTCAGGTTTAATTCTGCAGGATGGTGAGGATAACAATGAACCCAACAATTTTATAGTCCTAGAACTATGACCCAGAAAGGAGAATTTTATACAGAGATAGTGACATACCAAGGAGAAGAATCCAGGTCTCCTGATTCTCAGCGTTGGGTTCTTTCTACTACATCATGGTGAAATGTAGGGGATTTAGTCAGAGTGGTATGAGAAACACTGGTGGAGGGGTGCCAGTGGCCATGATCCTGCAATTGCTGGGTGCCCACCTTCTATTCTGCTGGTGTGTTAGAGAGGAGGGAAGCAAAGGAAGGGGTGAATCAATGCTAGAAGGAACTTGGTAGGGGGTAGGGCATCAATCATTAAAACCCCATACTTCCCCCCCTTGCAGAGGAAAAGTCTATCCTGGGGGGGGGGGGAGGGAAGGAGGGCAGGCAACTCAGAAGAAGAATTTGACCACAGGCTTTATGAGCTGACTGAATGTGAAAATGCATGTGATAGCAAACAAACTTCCATTTATTTATATCCTCAGGAGGATCATATCTTCCCAGCACGCTCCCGGGGAGATTTCAGCAGCCTCATTTTTGCACAACAGATTGTGGTGCTTAAAATCAAACCGTCAAAGACTGACTTTGGATCTGATGCCTGAGGCCACACACACACACACACACACACACACACACACACACACTCACCCACTTACTCACTCATATTCCTACTAGTTTATCAATCAGCGTGTAGGGTCAGAAATTAATGAATCAGGCAGCCCACATTTCCTAGCACTGAATTTCCAAATGTGGTATGGGCACTACAGTCTTCACCTCCATGGGCCTTATTTTCTCCCTCTATTAAACTGAAGAACCCTGAATTAATGATCTTCAACATTCATTTCAGTCCTAAAATTATAAATCCAGACTTATCTAAGATTTAATGCACTCCATGCCGTGATCATGGAGGAAAATCTTACAATGTGGAAATTGGAAAATCTTACTACTGGAGGGTGGGGTGGGGAAGGTAGAGAACTGATATCCAGAAAAAAAGGAGTGATTTACCAAAAATCAGGGGAGAAAAGGATATGTATTCTAAACTGGAAGGACCTTAGAGGTCAGCTAATGAACTGCCTCATTTTACAAATGAAGAAACTGAGGCACAAATGGGTTAAGAGATTCATTCAAGTTTACATAGAGAATGAAAATTAAGAGAAACTAAGAGTTGAAAAGGACCTCAGGGATTATTTAGTCCAATCCACACCCCAGCAGAATTCTCTGTAGCATCCTTCATAAGTGGTCATCCAACCTATATCTGACATCTTCAGTGATGAGGGGCTCACTGTTTGTCTTCTGAGACAACCAATTCCACTTTTCAGTAGCTCTAATTGTTGGAAAGTTTTTCTTTATATTTAACTAGTATCTGCTTTCTGAAATTTTTGCCCCTGACTCCTAGAACCCAGGTCTTCTAACTCCGAGTCTGGTGCTTCTCCACTCTTCCATTATGCCATACTGCTAACTTGTTAGTGTCATTTAAGCCTGACTTGTTCCACTTCTCTGGAGAATGGTAATGTCTCAGCTTGACTCACCAAGAAGAAGTCATACAAATTTAAGAATGAAGCCCCAGAGGCTCTAATGCTATACAACGGAAAAAAATAAAATAACACCTTTACTCAGGACCAAAAAAAACGAATGCCCAGAACAGAAGGTGAATTACAAATAGTTCCATATCCTCTAACCAGGGTATAACTTAAGAAACAAGAATTTCACCCTATGTAACAAAATGAAAATATTTTATATTGTTTTTATGGAGTGTTTGGTACATCTGGCTGAACTTGACCCATGGTGAAGAAAATACTCTTGCCAGATGTTTTGAAAAGGCCACCCCAACCTTTGTTGTTGTTCATTTGTATCCAACTCTTCATGACCTCATTTGGGGTTCTCTCAGCAAAAATGCTGGAGTGGTTTGCCATTTCCTTCTTCAGCTTATTTTACAGTTGAGGAAAGGGAGGTAAATAAGGTAAAGTGACTTGACCAGGGTCACACAGCTAGTATGCATCTCAGTCTGGATTTGAACTCAGGACAATGAGCATTGCCTGACTCTTGCCTGACACTCTATCCACTGTGTCACCTAGCTCCTAGCTGCACGCACAAACCTTTATTCTGCCTAATTTAGGGTCAGAATGATTAGCATCCTATCAAGCACACATTTAGAAAGAGCAAAGTCAATTATTTTTTAAGAACCAAAACTTATTCATTGAAGGCTAACATTTTATTGGCTCATTAACACTACCTCTGAGTTTAACATGGGAAGATTTTTTTCTAGTGATCTTAATTATAGTGGCCTTTTTTTCACATTTGTACTTTTCAAATATCCTGGGTACCTGGGGGACAAATAAAATGAAGAGAATCCCTCTATTTATGTTTTAATATATGACCCCTTCCTCATGAAATTTTTCATCTCTGGGTTCCCAGGGACCTTCACTTTTGCCTTTTCTCCACTCCTGAGTTTATTGGAAATGTGTCATTTCTTACATAGAAGACGGTGTTGAGCTTGTGGAAAGAGCCCTGGATTTAGAATTATTATTAATGGAACTGGTTCCAGCCCTAGCTTTGCTATTTACTATCTGCGTCACCTCAAACAAATCATTTGACCACTCTGGGCATCAGTTTCCTAAACTGTAAAATGAGGGAGTTGGACTTGATAGTCTGCAATCCTTTCTGGCTTTAGATCTGACCTAATGTTACAAATTTCATTGGTTTTACAGCCAAGCAAGAGATGGATCCCCAATAATAGCATACTTCCTCATGGCTTAACTACTTAGATCTCTTAAAGGATGGGCTGGCAAACAATAGAATGACCCACTGGTTGGCTGAAGGGCAGTGCAAAGCCAGGAGACATATGTCCTATAGGTAGGACACATGAGGAGATCTAAGTACACTGGAGGGGAAAGAAAAAGAGGGTTGAGAGACCTGGATTCTAGGCCAGATTTTGCTGCTATTTGTGTGACCTGGGATAAGTCAGAACTTTTCTGAGATTCAATTTCTTCATCATTAAAATGGAGAGAATAATTCATGCACTATCGGTTTCATGGTGAAGGAGATAAGAGGGATTAGGGAAAGGTTGTAAAGATTAAATGAGATAAAGTGAGTGAAAATACTTTGAAAACTGAAACTCTAAAAGCCCCATGCAGATGAAAGGGACTGATTATTATGTTAGAGATGGTAAAAGATGAAGAGGGGGAGGGACATTTCCCCAACTTCAGCCCCAAGCATCATACATTCCCGGAGAAGGACCCCTGCAGCCATGGATGGGCTGCTCTCTCACCTGCTAAAACAATTTCCTTTAAAGTATCTTCTCTCATTCACAAGGTGAGAAGACTTGGAAAGAGCCCAATTCTCACCCAGCTTCCTGCCTTCTACACATCTCCTTCTAGCTTGCCTCCTGCAGACTACAAAGGGAACAGTGGGTATCGGAGACCTAACATGGTGTGTGGAGTAGGGAGGAAGCTGGCTGCTTCTTCCTTGCAAAGCTAAATCAAGCCATCTACTCTTCCTCTCCTTTAAAGTTTATACTGAGGTTTCCGTAGAGAGAACATTCCTCTTCAGGGCCAGGCAGAAGGCTTGGATGAGCTCACCTAGACACTTGAAACTCACCCTTGATCATAGTAATAATAATCTTGTCCTAGTATATAATACTTTTCAAAGGGCTTTCCCAGGTATTCTCTCATTTGATCCATACTTAAAACTGTGGGGTAGGCTTGGGAAGATATTGATAGTGACATTTGACAGAGAAGAAAACTATAATCCCAAAGTGGAAGTGACTTGCCCAAGGTCACAATGCTAATCAGTGATGGAATTCAGGCTGAAACCAGAGTTTCCTGACTGCCAATACAATGTTCTTTCCATTATAGTTGTGAAACTTTTGGAAACTGTTCCTCTCTGGTACTGATGGAAGGGTCAATGGAAAAAGGGTTAAAGAGTTTTCCTTTTTCGTAGAGAGGAAGGCTTGTGCTAATTAACAGGGACACTTATCTTAGGAAGATAAGAGAATAGAAAAGGACAGAGCCATCTATTTGATAACCTGTTTTGCTAGCATCACAAATAGAAACTCTGGACCAGTTTATCTGAGTGGACTACAATGTAACAATCTAATTAAAATTAGCAATGAGATGAATTTTAAACTCTAATAATGGGGTTTAATCGCTGAGGTTTTGATTCAAATCTACACCAATTTATTAATCAGCAAGCATTTATTCAGTGCCTGCACTGTTCCAGGACTGTTCATTAAGTGATGGAGATACAAAGACAGAAGTCAAACAGTCTCTGCCTGAAAAGAGCTTATATTTTAATAGAGAGATTTATTAAATACAGGGAAGGGAGTTTGGTGGCCAGGGAAGGGAGTTTTGGTCTGGGCAATCACAGGGCTTGAAAGTGGAGTCATGAGAAAGTAGATTGTGGCACCTTTTCTGGTGTGTGTAATTCAATAGTATTATGCTTTGATTTATTGTTTTAAGGCTAAAAGTAAGAGGGAGAAAGAGAGAACGTGTAGGCAAGTGATGGTAGGACACATGGTGAGACACTTACCCTGTGTAGATCCTGTTATCCTGTTAGATAAAGTGATAGGATATGAAATATGATCTGGGACTTGCTAAATACAATAGACTAGAGTGAATTTTCACACACTCACCAATCAGGACAATTCAGTGCCAAGGCAGATGCCCAAACCTTTTCTTTAACCCAAGAACAGACACAGGTAGGGAAGGGAACCCAATGGGTCTGTTTTGACCTCCAATACTTTAACCAGTTCAAGACTGCAATCAATGACTCTGAGAGTTAAGTAATGTGTTCATCAGTGACTGAAGGTGATTCTAGTGGAGTAAAATGCCTAAAGGTTCTACTTGTTATTCAAACTACTTAACTGGGATATTTGTCCTCAATATATCTGTTAAAATGGTCTTTGGAGGCTTTTGTTTAGACACTAACAACTAAGCTTGGGTAAACACATTGGTTTGTTTTTTTTTTTTTTTCATTTTCCAGATTCAAAAACACCTTTTGATCCCCTTCTTCCCACCCCAATCTCACATTCAGGATGGCAACTCAGATATATGTTCACTTTTGGAGTCATTTTCTCCCTGGACTTGCTTCCATGTTCTCTTTCTTTGTTATTCAGACAGCTTAGGCATGTAGCTCACCTCTGAGTTTACTTAGAAGAGAATCACAGAGCTTAGCACAGTGCTTGGCACACAGTGGTAGCTTAATAAATGTTAGTTGACTGACTGACTTTGCTCACCATTTATCTGAGTAAGCAGTAGGAAGGAATCTCTTTGGTAAAGCTGTTTGGACTCCCTTTTAGTGAGTTATTATTTCACAGATATTCCCTGAGTGATTACTGTATACTAAGACTGAACCATAAATACAGTTACACTTCTCTGACTGTCTATGGAAAGAAGGATTATCTACAGCTATAAAAAGAGAGAATTAAAGAAACCCCCCCCCACTACCCAACAACAAACCTCAGATAACCCAAATTAAACAAAAGCTTTCCAGTCTGAGGTGACACCTGATTCCAAATAGATTTTTGTGACGGGTATAAAGCTATTAGTCACGTTTACAGATAAATCTTAGAGCTGAGGCCAGTCTTTAAATTTGATTTAGTCTAGCCCTTCTGGGTGACACATCCTGCTGGAGCTGTAGTCAGATTATTGAGTATTATTCAGTGATGAAAAGGAATGGAAATAACTTTCAGCTATTTAAAAAGCTGTCTATTCATAAAAGCAAAACAGCCTACTCCCTTCAAATGTCCTAGCTTCTTTTCTGTTTCTTGGGATTGTTCCACTAGCTGGAAACTCAGAGGTACCATATCCATCTCAGCTAATCAGTATGGGCTGAGAGTCTGAGAGAAATCATCCAGATCCTAGAAGAAGCAAGACTAAGGGCAAACGCTTAGACAGAGGTTGGTGGTGCAGTGGATAGAATGTGGGACTTGAAATCTCTTGCCTCAGCCATTTACAGGCTATGTGACCCTCACTCAGTCTTTTCCAGGCTCAATTTCCACATCTATGATATGGGGCAGGTGTTGACTTGATATCTAAGGTCCCCTCTAGCTCTAAATCTATGAACTATGGTACTGAGATGAAACCAAAGTAGGTTCATTAACTCTGGATTCTGAGGTTAGTATGGGATACTGAATGCACTATTTAGCTTCAAAAATTTTTAATAAGATCATGACCACCTAAAATACATTTTGCTCTTTAGTTTATTGCATATACTGAAAATATATAAGAGAATAAAATTGTGGTTGAAGCTTCATTTTAGGAGAATTGGTCCATGGGATTTTTGGGAAGCTCTTTCCTCTGACTTTGCTCCCACACATATTCACAAAGGGGGCATTAGCAAATCTATTGCATAAACAGGGAGAGCAGAGCAATCAATCTGTAGAGCAGGAAGATAGTTGCTATTGCCAATAATCTCAGTGAAGGCACGAGCTATTCTCCCCACCTTCCTGTTACTCTCAAGGTTTCTTTAGCCAGCATCTGAACTGATGTTGCTGATCTGGCCTTCCAATTGGAAAACTGACTGTGCTGTCAGCAGGAAAAGCCAAAGAACCTAGCGAGATCTCTGGATAGTAGGTCCAGGCTGCTATATGGAGTCTAGTTACCTGGTTAGCTTCCCTTTTACATTCATGTTCCCCTGAGTTGTGTGTCAGAGAGAATTCTGTACTATAGGTTATATTGCAAGCTACTAGATGTTTTAAGGCATATTATCCTCCTTACAGCTATCTCAAGGTTGATGGGAGATGTATCCTTGACATCACTTTTTGATCTTTTTTTTTTACCTTCTTGAGTATGCCTTTGCCAGAGTCCTGGCACCCTTGTCGATAGTCATAGGACCTTTATTCTTTAATTCTTTAATTCTTTAATGGTACTATGGCTTGATCAATGAGTTATTAAATCCAACTAAGCAAATCACAACCTATCCATTCTTGCCTATGCATTCCTCATCCATTTCCTCCTTAAAACTCATCTCAAGGTTTGAACCCAAAGTGCTGGGGAGCTTACCAATTTTTCTTTACGTTGTTTCGATATCAATGGAAGACAGGCTAGCCTCCCCATTAATAAGTATGAGGATACTTATTATATGGACCAAGTATGTCTTTTTTTCAGGTCATACATTCCTGGTTTCAGTTAAAATAAGAATATCAAAACCAATATGATTCAGTTTCTCTATACCAATTTCTGCCTAGCAATCATGGACAAGGATCTCACATATAGAGTTCCAACAAATAAGTACATGTTTGAAAAAAAGGCTTAAGAGACTATGATTTTTAGCACCCTCTATCTCCTTCTTTCCTACTCTGCCACCATCACTGGATAACCAGAAGTTGGCTACACTGGATGGAAGGTCATTTTTTCCTTTGTTTCCTGAGTTGTCATGAACAGAAAATTCAGCACCAAGGCAGTCAGGCAATAAGGATTTGTTAAGTGCCTACTATGTATCAGGCACTGTGCTAAGTCAAAAGATAGTCCTTCCCCTCAAAAAAAGCTCACAATCTAATGGTGGAGACAAAAAGAAAATAAATGCATACAAATTATACATGAATAATGTATAATGAATTGGAGACAATTAACAGGGAAAAGACTAGAATGAAAAAGGATTCTTGTAGGAGGTGAAATTTTAGCTGGGATTTAAGGGAAGTTATAGAAACCAGGAGGGAGAGATAAGGAGCAAGAGTATTCAGGGATGGGGGCAACCAGTGAAAAGCTGGGAACTGAGAGATGGAGTACCTTGTTTGAAGAACAGCAAGGAGGCCAATATCACTGGATTAAAGAATATGGTGGGATGTGATATGGACAATGCAAAATTAGGGTCATCCAAAAATTAATTGATATCTCAGTCTGACTCCATGCTGAGGAAACAAGCTTAATTATAAAATAAAATAGTAATAGAGTGGCCAGTAAAAGGGATAGCAAGTAAATAAACAAGATAAAGTAAATATGGGGTGGTAGAGGTAAGGTAGGGAGGTTTTCAGGAATGCTTTTTATCTTGATTAGTTACTAAGGAAGGAGTCGCTTGTTTGGGTGGTTGTTGCCCTGTCATTTCCAAGGAATTGATGTCACTTTACCAATGGTCCACTTTGGTCTGTATGGCTTTATCCATGATTCATTCTGCTCACAGGAAAGGGGACAGAGTAGTGTAAATGGAATGTTAATGATATGTTAAGTATCCCAGGGCAACTTTTGGTCAAATTTTTCTTTTTTTTTTTTCTGCATAGACTCCAAGGAGGGCAATGATTGTGGAAACTGAGCATTGTTTGAACCTAATCTTGTGTGATTGGGAAACTGAACCATTTGTACTTTTGTTCAGAGACCCTCAGCCAAGGACCTAGATTATGTTTAAAGATTGATGTGAGGAGTTTTCTCATAATTGCAAATCTAACCAATCTATATGCCTTATCTGAAAGGTGACCCCATACTAATCCACTACTTATTGTTTGCATGTTCTTTTGACTGTTTTCAGCTATTTGGCAGGGTTTCTGGGATATTTCAGCCCATGTCAGGTGGAAGGTGTAAGTACTTGGAATGTCAGGGAAGGATAGGTTATAATGGGCTTCAGTCCAGAAGATTTTGAATTTGATCCTAGAGGTGATAAGGAGCCACCTGAGGCTTATTGAGCATGACAGTGATATGGTTGAACTTACACTTTAGGAAAGTCACTTTAGTGGTTGAAATGAGGATGGACTGGAGTTAGCAGAGACATGTAGAAAACTGACTAATGAGTAAGCTTCTTCATCAGGCAAGAGATGATGAGGGCTAGCTCATTAATGGTGACCTTCTCTGTACTTAGATTAATCCTTGGAAGGAAGCAGCAGTCTCTTGTTAAGATTATATTCTAAACCTTTATAATTGAACTAGCCAGAGATTTTACTCTACTTCCACTATGAGTTATTGATGGAGAGATTACCTACTCAACAGGATTGTTTTGTGAAAATACTTTAAGAACCCTGGGTCCTCACTGGGCCAGGAGATAGGAACTCCTCTCTTATCCTGGGCATAGAGTTTAGGTGTGAGTAGTGTGTAGCGAATATTTTTCAGCCAATCTGAAATAAAACAAAGAGCCAATGTTTCAAGCCTTCAACAGGCTTATTGAGAGAGACCAGTGTTTCTTTTTTATTTTTATTTTTAATATTTTCCCATAGTTACACATTTCATGTTCTTTCCCTCTCCCCCAAATCTCCCTAACACTCATTAGTTGACGTGCAATTCCACTGGGTTTTACATGTATCATTGATTAAGACCTAATTCCATATTATTGATAGTTGGACTAGAGTTATTATTTAGTGTCTACATCCCCAATAATATCTCCATCAGCCCATGTGTTCAAGCAGTTGTTTTTCTTCTGTGTTTCTCCTCCCACAATTCTTCCTCTGAGTGTGGCTAGTTTTTCCTTCTCATAAGTCCCTCAGCCTTGCTCTGGATCCTTGCATTGCTGCTAGTAGAGAAGTCTGTTATATTCGATTGTACCACTGTGTATCAGAGACCAGTGTTTCTTAACAAACCTAGACCATTAGATTTTCCTCATAAACTAAGACAATTGAGTGAGAGTTTTTCTCCTTGTTTTATAGCCTAACATTACACCATTCAAGATCCCATGCCAATAATCAACCACCAATCCTAGGTCTTGATGGGTGGTAGGTCCATTTAGGATGGATGGACAGAAAGTACTGTTGGGATAAGTGGGTGGGAGGTACATTTAGGATGAATGGGTGGGAGGTACATTTTCTAGCAATGATTGGGTGCTCTCTTGTCCCAGCTTCTTATTGAGTCCTGGTTAGTTAGGGTGGTCCTCAAGTTGATATACTAGGTCACTACCTTATAGTCATGAGAGACACCCTCATTCCTCTGGATATGCTCTATATAGCCATTTCCAAAGCCCCTACCACTTATCATCTTGACGTGCTATATTACTAGCTAGAATTACTGTGTCGCTTTAAATTATTCCTTATAAAATATAATTGCTAGATTTCTATTAATCTTACTATAATTCTGTTAATTACTAATTAATCATTCTTCCAGATTAATCACTTATTGTGGTTACATACTGATTGTGATAACTATGGTCTTTTTTAAAGAATCAGGGGGTCAGGTATTCTCATTCTCTTCAATTGTGCTATCAGGAAGAGACCTCTTTTATTTTACCAAGGTATGGTCTATTTTGAAGGCTCTCCTCTCTTCCCACCTTCTCATGCCACTTTGGAGAAATACAGGTAGAACTGGAGAACTGGGCAGCCAGTTTTATTTACCAGCAATTTTAGCTCCTCAGTAAACATGCACTGTAAGAATCAAAGTAAAGTGTGTAGATTAGCCCTTTACAGGAGGGGACAGCCAGAAAGCCTAGTGTATACTTTTTGATTAGTGTATTCCAGGCTTCTCAGTTTGAATAATCCTCAGTACCAGATTTTTCTTTCCCTGTTCCCCCTCCCAATTTATTTAATAGCTGACTGGCTATGTATGGTCTGTGAACAAATGATCATCAGGTTCCTAGAAAGAAAGGAAAATATTTTTATACATGAGGATATAGGCAGTTTAATAGTCATGTTTGGTCTTCCAAACCTAATTTTCAGAAAACAGCACACTCCTATTTCTTCAGCTTAGTTAAGCAGTAGCTATAGTCCCTCTCAAGGGCAGGAAAAGCTGCACATCAAGGAAGCGGTGAAGCAGGAGTGATAATTGAACAGTAAGAGGTTTATATTCTCACCATCTTACCAGTATGTTGCTGTGGAAAGACCCTTAGACTGGAAGGCAGGAGAATAAGGATTTTGGTCTCCCTATTAACTTATTTTGTGACCTTGGGCATGTCATTTTTTTTTCTGGGTCATCTGCAAAGGGAGGAGGATGGACTAGATGATCTCTAGGCTCCCTTCCAGCTCCAAAATACTATTATTATCATTATATAAGTCCCCAGCCAGCCTAAGGGAGCTATTGCCTCCTGAAAAGACCTTTACATTTTTCCTCCTTTTCATTATTATGAACTTGACAAACATCAATGACTGTGAACATTTCCCAATACTAAGGAGAAATGAAAAAAGAAGATTGCATGCAAAGCTGTGAATCTCTACTATTTGCAGCTTGGTTTGGGGTCTAGATTTCAAATTTAACATAATAATTCCAACACTTCTGATTTTCTGGGCCCCTTTTGTTTATTTTTCTATTGATGCATTGATGCTTTTTCTTCCTTTTTAGTGTCACTATCCTCTGTTCTCCTCCCCCCCCCTCCAAAAGTCCTTCTTTATAACAGGTAGGTATTATCAGAAGAAAAAAAATACCAGTCTCATTCTGGATCTCTAGTCCATCACCTCTTTTTGAAGAGGTGGAAAGCATGGTTCAGCAACAGTCTTCTGGAACTGTGAGTAATCATAGCATTGATCATAGAGAGGAAGTATTTTACATTTTTCCTTTACAAGGTCGTAGTCATTGTATACATTGTTATGCTGGCTTTACAGTGTTATAGTCATTGAATACATTGTTCTTTTGGTTCTGATCATTTCATTTTGTTTCAGTTCATACGCAGAATCCCTCTTAGATTTCTCTCAATCCGGCTATTTCACAATTTCTTCTAGCTCAACAAAATTCCATTTCATTCATATTCATAATTTGTTCCATAATTCCCCAAACAGACCTTTCACTAAAAAATACTTACACATTTTATTTCTCCTTTTGGCAATGACTTCTTTTTTCCCAGCTAACCAGATTCTACCCATCCTTAAAGGTCCTACTTAAGGCTCACCTCCTCTGTGTCCAGACAAACAAGCAAATATTTAATGAGCCCCTAGCTACTTTCAAAGCTCTGTGTTGGGCAGTGACTGGAATATAAATGTAAAGGAATGACTTTTGACAGTTAACTTGTATAGGAAATAAGTCTGCTTCTGAGAAAAACAGTTGCTCAGTTAAGTCTGACTTGATAGCTCACTTATTTGGAGTTTAGATTTGCCTCAGAGTTCTAAGAGAAGCAGTTACTGAGTTAAGTGTAACTTAGAGTTCTGTTCTGAGGTGGTATTGCTCATTTGTTTGTCCTTTGTTTCAAAGAGGACCAATGACGTCATGAGGTGGTGCCTTGATTTACTTGTGAACTGGATTGAAGTGAGGCAGAATTGTAGAAAGTTATCAGTCTCATCCAGAGTCATCTGAGTGCAGTGGTATGACAAAAGTCAGAATGACTGGTGATGGCCCAGGATACAATGGATGATTTTGATATTTTCAACATCTGAACCAAGCTCTAAGAGCCCCACCACACCTGCCACCTTCATGGCTATTGAAACAATTGTTTTCATCTGCCCATTCTACTGGGAGAAGTCTTCACATGTTTGGTTGGGATAGACAACACTCAGCCACCAACAGGTTTGAGGCAAGTTGGTTACCCTCAACTTAGTTTATTTAGCCCATCAGCAGGGATGATTTTACCAGGGTGCAGTTTAGCCACTGCACATGCTAGTGCTTTTTTTGGAGTCACAGGTGAGAGCTGAGTGACAGCAAAGATGGATAAGCAGTCCTGCCAAGGACTCAGAAAGTCTTCACACACCAGAGGTCCTAGTTCTCCTTCAACATCTCTTAGAGCAGAGGTGTCAAACTCAAATAGAAAGGGGGCCACTATCTAAATTTCCCTAAGAGCCACTAATTGGCTTAGAGAACTACATATTAACATATTTTACGTTCTATTATACTTCTGTTTATTTTGTTAAATATTTACCTATTACATTTTTTAAAAACATCCTTACCTTCCATCTTAGAATCAATACTGTGTACTGGTTCGAAAGTAGGAGAGCAGAAAGGGCTAGGCAATGGGGGTTAAGTGACTTTCCCAGAGTCACACAGCTAGGAAGTATCTGAGTCCAGATTTGAACCCAGGACTTCCTTTTAAAATGTATTTTATTTTACCTTTATTTTTAAAAATTTTATTTAGAATATTTTTCCATGGTACATGATTCATGTTCTTTCCCTTCCCTCTTTCCTCCCCCTTCCCAAAGCTGATAAGCAATTCCACTGGGTTATGTATATATGTCATTGTTCAAAATCTATTTCCATGTTATTCATATTTGTAATGGTGTTCTTCTAAAGCCAACCCCAGTCACATATTATTGAACCACATAATCAATGATATGTTTTTCTTCTGAGTTTCTACTCCCACAATTCTTTCTCTGGATGTGAATAGTATCCTTTCTCATAAGTTCCTCAGAATTGTCCTGGATCATTGCATTGCTGCTAATAAAGAAGTCCATTACATTTGATTGTGCCACAGGGTATCCAAATCTGTGTACAACATTCTTCTGGTTCTGGTCCTTTCACTTTGCATCAATTCCTGGAGGTCTTTCCAGTTATAAGGGTTAAAATCAGGAGCTTGACAAAGATAGGAAAGCAGTTTAACAAAAATTTTTTTTAATTGAGAAAAAATAGTAAAGATGGAAAGAGAGGAGAGAGAGAGAGAGAGAGAGAGAGAGAGAGAGAGAGAGAGAGAGAGAGAGAGAGAGAAATTTAACTATCTACCCTAGTACTACCTAAAACCTACCTAAATCTTCTCATATCAACCTAAAAACTTCCCCAAAACTGTAGTTTGAGAGAATCTCACTAATAACTCTTCAGCCTAGCTAACCAAGTGGAACTTATACTATTTATCTATATCTCTGTATCTGTAGCTCTATGTATGTATGTATGTATGTATGTATGTATGTATGTATGTATGTATATATTTATATGTATATATTTTAACTCACTAAACAATGGACAGCTACCAACCCACATACTCTTCAGTCCGATTCTCCAGCAGCCAGCTATCACCAGCCACAGTCAGCAGCACCCTGCCCTCAGGAAACCTTAGAGCCCTTTCTCACACTTTGTGCTTGCTTTTATCTCTCACAGCCCAATGTCCTTCTTACATCATTTCCTCTCTGAGAGAAGTTTCTATTTCCTTTAACTGTGGATTGGTTTCCATGGTAACAGAACTTCTTATCTTTGGACCTGGCTCTCAGTCCACTGAGTCAACTCTTTCCCAGTTAAGTTAGAGCAGGGGATTAAAAATTCCCTTTCACACAATTCACACAGAATTCTTCCAGTTCATCATAACTTTTAGCACAATAGTATTCTATCATCATCAGATACCACAATTTTTTCAGCCATTCCCCAATTGATGGACACTTGATTTTCTATCTATTTTTTTTTGCTACCACAAAGAGCACAACTATAAATATTTTTGTACAAGTATTTTTCCTTATTATCTCTTTGGGATACAAACCCAGCAGGGGTATGGCTGGATCAAAGGGCAAGCAGTCTTTTAAAGCCCTTTGTATATAATTCCAAATTGCCTTGCAAAATGGTTGGATCAAGTCACAACTCCACCAGCAGTGCATTAATATCCCAATTTTGCCACATCCTCTCTAACATTTATTCTTTTCATTTGCTTTCATATTGGCCTAGGTATGAGGTGATACTTCAGAGTTGTTTTGATTTATATTTTTTTAAGCAGGAGGGATTTAGAAAATGTTTTCATGTGACTATTGATTGTTTTGATTTCTTCATCTGAAACCTGCTTATTCATATCCTTTGACCATTTGTCAATTGGGGAGTGACTTGACTTTTTGTAAATTTGACTTAGTTCCTTATATGTTTGGGAAATTAAACCGTTGTCAGAGAGTTTTGTTATAAAAATGTTTTCCCAGTTTGTTGCTTTCCTTCTAATTTTGGTTGCATTGGTTTTGTTTGTACAAAGCCTTTTTAATTTAATATAATCAAAATCACTCATTTTACATTTTGTAGTGTTCTCTATCTCTTGCTTGGTCTTAATTCCTTCCCTTACCATAGATTTGACAGGTATACTATTCTATGTTTGTCTAATTTATTTATGATTTCCCTCTTTATATTTACGTCATTGATCCAATTTAAATTTATCTTGGGTGTGAGGTGTTGATCTAAATCTAATTTTTCCCATACTGTTTGCCAATTTTCCCAGCAGATTTTGTCAAATAGAGAGTTCTTGTCACAAAAGCTGGGATTTTGGGGTTTATTGAACATTAGCTTGCTCAATTATTTTACCCCTAGTCTATTCTATTGATCCACCCTTCTGTCTCTGTTGTTTTGATGATCACTGATGTTTTGATGATTTATAGTACAGCTTAAGATCTGGTACTGCTAGGCCCACATCCTTCACATTCTTTCCCATTATTTTCCTTGATATTCTTGATCTTTTGTTATTCCAAATGAAATTTGTTATAGTTTTTTCTAATTCAATGAAAAAGTTTCTTGGTAGTTTGATAGGTATGGCACTAAATAAGTAAATTAATTTGGATAGGATTGTTGTTTTTATTATATTACCTTGTCCTACCCATGAGCAATTAATGTTTTTCAGTTTTTTAGATCTAGTTTTAATTGTGTGAAAAGTGTTTTGTAGTTGTGTTCATATAGTTCCTGTGTTTGTCTTAGCAAATAGATTCCTAAATATTTCATATTGTCTAGAGTGATTTTATTTTTTATAAGTATTTATTTATTTATTTATTTATTAAACCCTTAACTTCTGTGTATTGGCTCCTAGGTGGAAGAGTGGTAAGAGTGGGCAATGGGGGTCAAGTGACTTGCTCAGGGTCACACAGGTGGGAAGTGTCTGAGGTCGGATTTGAACCTAGGATCTTCCGTCTCTAGGCCTGACTCTCAATCCACTGAGCTACCCAGCTGCCCCCTCTAGAGTCATTTTAAATTGAGTTTATCTTTCTAACTCTTGCTGTTAAGTTTTGTTGGAAATATATAGAAATGCTGATGATTTATGTGGATTTGTCTTGTACCCTGCAACTTTGCTAAAGTTATTAATTATTTTCACTAGCTTTTTAGTTGATTTTCTAGGATTCTTTAAGGATACCATCATATTGTCTGCAAAGAGTGATAGTTTAGTTTCCTCATTGCCTATTTTAATCCCTTCGATTTTATTTTCTTCTCTAATTGCTACAGAGCTAGCATTTCTAGTATAATATTAAATAACTGAGGTGATTAATGGGCATTCTTGCTTCACTCCTGACCTTATTGGGAAGCCTTCTAACTTGTCCCCATTACAGATGATGTTTGATGATGAACCCAGGACTTCCTGTCTCTAGGCCTGGCCCTCTATCTACTGTGCCACCCAGCTGTCCTCTTTCCCCTCTCCCCAGTTACATTTAATCTGGTTTAGGCTGAAATGTGGTCTGCATGTTTGACAACTCTGTTATAAAACAGTGGAGCAGATGGAGAACATAGTCTATGTTGGTGATTGTAATACGGTAAGTTGAAGAACTAGAGAATTTTTAGTTTGACAACTAAGGAAATATGGGCATTGTTCTAAAATGATGAGATAAATATAATTTACCTGATTATAATCAGAAGATAAGAATTTGGTTATTAGCCATAAGCTATTGTAGGGACATTTGTAGAGAAGACCTAGAAGATGAACTAGGAAAAGTTAAAAGTTAAGAAGTCACAAAGCATTTATTAAACTCTTATTTGCCAAGTATTGTGCTAAGTTCTGGGAGTACAAAGAAAGTCAAAAACATCCCTGCTCATTCTAATGGGGGAAACAGCAAGGAAACAAGATATATATAGGGTAAACTGGAGGCAATCTCAGAGGGAAGACTTTAGCATTAAGGGGAATTGAAAAAGACTTCTTACAGAAGGTAAGATTTAGCTGAGACTTGAAGAAAGTCGGGGACTCTAAGAGGTAGAGGAGATGAGGAGAGAAAGAGACATGGAGGACAGTCAGTGGAAATACATGGAGTTGGGAGATGTATCTCTGTGTCTCTCTATTTCTGTGTCTTTCTCCCCACAACTTCCACCTTCTGCTGCTCCACTGTCTTTGCAGATTGGCAGAGTGCTTTCTACTTCTACCTATTGTTAAGAAGTCAATAAAGAGAATATATTCTACTTTCTATTATGACTTGGTCCTGTGGGAATAAGTATTAGCAAAAATATACTCACCATTATGATTTGCTGCTGGGAAGAAGAGGAAAAAAGAGAGAAGATAAAATACATTTTTCTACCTTGCTATACTTGTTGTCTCCTGGAAGAGGATAAGAAGAAACCTGCAAAGGAGTGGAGTTGAAAAGGTTTTTGACAACTTTAGGAGAGACATTATTACCTCTTCCTCAAAGAACGTGATGCTTTGGATGAAGCCATGCAAAGTTTCAAGCTTGAAGCTTGAAGAGATGTATATTACAATTTCTGTTGTAAGATAAATACACTTGAGCAGCTGAACAATTTAGAAGCAGGGAAGCAGCCCAGTGAATCGATTGTTCAAGCTAAAATGTCATATTCAGTGAAATCTTAGTTAAGCGTAGCACAAATCAGCTTAGCCTAGTGCTGTCCATTCAACACAGAAGCTATGTTCATCAAGGAACATTCATGGACAGTTCTTCTGACAGAAAGTTGACACGAAATTCTACTCGTCCAGAATTCTGTGTTGCTCTGACCACACATGTCCTTTCCTATATGTGTTTTTTTCCACCTTAGGTCTTTAGATATGTGCCCATTCTCTCTACTGACATGGTGTACATTGGTAGAAAGCTTATTGAGGTTTATTCCTAGAATGCCATCCAATTTTTATATATTTTCTTTGCAATTTCAGGAAATATTTTGGTTGTATGAGCAGTAGTAACTGATTTGTAGATAGGAAATTCACTAATGGGGGCTCATGAGCTAGAGTGTTGAGGGGAATAGTTACCTACAAGACATACCTCTAGCACTCTAAAAATATTGTGTAATAGCTGTATATCCATTCCCCTGGAAAACCATCCTGATTCTGACCATCAAAAGGAGGGGCAAATAGGTCATACTGTACCTCAGGGTGGGGGAGGGGGGAAGAGAGAGAGACAGAGAGAGAGACAGAGAGAAGAGAGAGAGGGAAAGAGAGAGTGACTTGGTTTTTCAGATTCATAATATTGAAAATATCTTTTATACTTTTCTCATTATTGTTGATCTAACTCTGTACATATGAAGCTTCATTTCCATTTCTACAACTCAGACTTTTTCTTGTCCTAAGTTGTTGTTAATAGTTTCCTAAGGATCTTTTTTTTTTTGCTTTCAATACCTTCATCAATCTAACCTTTACTCCAGGGCCTGAAGAGTCTTTCTGAAATACTACTAAGATCATGTTACTCTGCTTTAAGAAAAAAATATGCTGTGGCTCTACATTATCTAACAAATTAAAAATGTTAAGTC
This sequence comes from Gracilinanus agilis, assembly GCF_016433145.1. Taxonomy (NCBI): domain Eukaryota; kingdom Metazoa; phylum Chordata; class Mammalia; order Didelphimorphia; family Didelphidae; genus Gracilinanus; species Gracilinanus agilis. The sequence continues at coordinate 301,977,589 of NC_058131.1, forward strand.
CCAACTGATATTAAAGGTCCTTTACATTCTGAAACTGGAGTCAGGAAGATGCATCTTTGTGAATTCAAATTCTGACCTCAAACATTTATTAGCTATATGATCCTGGGCAAGTCACTTGACCCTGTTTTCTTCAGTTTCTTTACCTGTCAAATGAGCTGGAGAAGGAAATGGTAAACACTCCGATATCTTTGCCAAAGAAACCCCAAGTGGGTTCATAAAGTGTCTGACATGACTGAAAACCCACAATACATTTCATATTAATTCTCCTCCGTGTTCCAGATAAACTACACTGTTGTTCATCCCTTCTTATTCTGATCTTTCTTGTATTTGTTCATACTGTTTCCCATCTATGGAATGGATTCTTCTCCCACCCCCTTCATATTTATATATATATTGAAATCTCTCCCATATTAAGGTCCAGATCAGTTTGGTCTCTTCTACGAGATCATTTCTGACTCCCCAATTGAAATTGATCTCTTCAGTCTTAGATTTCTAATAGAATTTTGCTTGGATTCTTCCTTAGCATCAGAGAGATTTTTAACACTTTACCTTCTGTCAGTTACTTTCAGCCTTATCTCAGTGCTGCCTGGAAAGCAGAATCTTTTTCATACCTACCCTAAGTATCTCAGCTGTTTAGCATGGAGTCTTGTACATAATTGGTGCTTAATACATGCTGGTTCATTGATTGTTCAGGAGGTAATAGTCTGGTGAGGTGATGATTTAGAATTGAATGGCCCCAGGATTTAGAACTATGAGGATGTTGGAGTTATGTTGTTTCTATTGGAGCTTCAAGTATCTTTGGTATAGAATATGAGTACTATGGATTCTGCCAAGATGGCCATTCTGGGCACCGGCTGACCACTTTAAGACTTCATTTTGATTCGGCACTATAAGAATAAAGAATAATGGTTGCCCACAAGATCTGACCTTCTCTGTGCCCTGCTCTACAGCATAGGAAGGGTCTGACTTCAAAGAAACCACCTCCAACTGTTCTACCCTCTCCGACAGTGTTAGTATTTATGGAGTGTCTGAAGCTATTGCCACGTGACTCTGTTGCTATGGTAGCAAGAACATCTTTTCCTTCTTCCATAGGTGTTTGCATGGGGACATATGTGGCTGTTTCCATGACAACAAGGTGCCTTATCTCTTAGTGGAGCAGGAGTCCATAAGAAAAAAAAGGGCTTGAATGACTCTGAAGAGGGGGAAATTGAAAGTGAAACTGGGCACTTCCAAAGCTATGATACTATGAGGCAAAGAAAAAGTAAGATGCTAGAGCTGAATGACTAGTTTAGGCATCTGAGATATTTTAAACAATAGAATTAGCAAACTCTGTCCTACTACTAGAATTATACACAGATACCCCCTTTTGTCTTAAAGATTGATTTAAAACAGAGGTTCTTATTAGGTCTTAATCAATGATACATGTAAAACCCAGTGGAATTGTGCGTTGGCTAAGGGGGTTTAGTGGGGTTTGGGGAGAGGGAAAGAACATGAAATATGTAACCTTGGGAAAATATTCAAAATAAAAATAAAAATAAATAAAATAAAACAGAGGTTCTTAACCCTATTTGTGTCATGCCCCTTTCGCAGTGGTGAAACCTATGGACTTTGAAGAATAGTGCGTGTAAATAGCTAAAATAAACAATAGGATTCTAAAGGGGACTGAATATATTGAAATACAGTTTTTAAAATATTAAGGGGGAAATCCCATACCCTAGGTCTACATTTCAAAGGTAGGAAGATAAGAGAGATTGTTGAAAACCCTCCAATTAAGAGCAAATTCTCAAGGGTGTCTACTTCTACAACTGTTCAGTCAATAAATACACAAAGAAGTTCAAATATGGCCCCAAGGTACATGTGAGAACAGTTCTCAGAGGGCTTCTCTTTTTTCTGAAGGTTTCTGATGTTTAGTTATATTTAAAGTTGTTTCTTAAAGGTCACTGATTCCCTTTCCCATTGATCACCTTCCTCGCACAGACTACCCTGTGATTTACAGCTCACAACTCCCCAGTCATTAAAGATCTGTTTGTTCTTCTCCCTTTGCTTACCTCATTCCCATGAGACACTGGCCAATTGGACTCAGAGGCCCAGATGGAGAAACACTTCCTAAAAGTCACATGTTATCATTCATAATCTTAAAGGAAACGGGGAAAGAAGAATAGGCACAAATCTAAATCAATTCAAGATTATGAAAAAAATAGGCTAAAGGGATGATTTTGTTTGTTTGTTTTTTGTTTTTTTTTGGCTAGGGAAGGAATTGTTAGAAACAGAGATATAGTTATATGATCTTTACTAAAGTTAATTTATCAGGCAGAATGATGAAGTAGAAGGAGTACTAGTCTTGGATTCATGCCATAAGATCAGAGATCTAGAGCTAGAAGGGTCCTCAGAGGCCATGTGATCCAGTCCTCTCATTTTAAAGTTGAAGGAACTGAGGCTGTCACTTGCCCAGTGCTAGACAACTAGTGTTAGAAGCTGGATGTGAACTCAGGTCTTTTGAATCTGAAATCAGAGCCTTTTCCCTAAGCCTTCTTTTTTTCTGTCAGAATTTTGCCTCTGATACTTACCAATTCTATATCCTGGGTAAGTCACTTCATTTCTCTGAGCCTTGGTTTTCTCATCTAAAAATAGAGATATAATGGGTAAAGTGCCAGGCAAAGAGTCAGGAATACACATTTTTGTGAGTTCAAATCTAACTTTAGACACTTACTAGCTGTGTGACCTTGGGCAAGTCACTTTACTCTATTTGCCTCAGTTATCTCATCTGTAAAATGAGCTGGAGAAAGAAATGGCAAACCACTCCAGTATCTTTGCCAAGAAAACCCCAAATGGGATCACAAAGAGTCAGACATGACTGAAACAACTGAACAACAACAAAAAACGGGGACATATTATTTACCATACTGGATTGTTTTGCCAATGTTAAAAGCTCTATATAAAAATCAATTTTCATTCATTCAGTCAAGTATTCACTGAATGTTATATGTGAGTGAATGTAGGGGGTGTGCATATGGGACTAGGTGGAACAACATAAGAAGCTGGATGAGCATGTCCTTGATTAACAGTCAAAAGATCTGTACTCTGTTCCAAATTCTTCCAGTGACTCATTCTTCACTTTGGGAAAAGTTCCTTTCCTAGAGGGTCCCTTATTTCTCCATCTGCTGAAAAAAAACAACTAACTATCAAGGAATAATGGAATAATATCTTTAGAATCCCAGTCTCAGAGCCAAGAAATACCACAGAAATTATTTAGTCCAAACCCTCCCTATTTGATTCATACTTCCCTTCTATAACACCTCAAATAAATCAGCCTCCCCTTGAACATTCCTGGTGACGAGAAACTGACTTGCTCTCTTATGAGATTTCTGCTACTTTATGAGGTTCTATTTGTAGTTAGCTCTAATTAATTAATTCATCCAATATTTATTTAATAAGTACTTGCTATATGAAAAGCATACCATTAGGGCCTAGGGTAGTTTAGATAAGGAGGTAGAATAAAGAGTGGAAAGGACTTTAGAGTTAGAGGTCCTGGGTTCAAATGTCATCCTTGATACCTTTTACTTGGGTGATCTTGGCAAGTGTTATAAAAGAAAGGGGGTAATCTGTATACTACCACTATTAGGCTGGTTATTAGTAGTAGTAATCTGAGATATTAATCTGAGGAAGCTTTGTTTTGATTCCTTAATGGCTGGTGCAAGGACACCTGAGTCCTGCCACCCAGCTGGATGTTACAATAACTGCCCTTCTTTAAAAGTGTCCAGGCAGGATCCCTACAGGTCAATGGATGGGTAACCCTTTCAGGTCCCACCTGAGGTTGATTGATAATTGGTATTGGGCTCTATCAGCCTTGGATAACTTTCATCTGACTGTGTTGCTCCCTCCCCAAAGTGGTGATGGAATAACTACTCCAGGAAGGTACTTAATAACTTTATCTATGTTGTTTAACAAGGGAAAGGAATGATCAGGAAAGGGTTGGGGAATAGGTGACCCTATCACTAAAACTATGACAATAATTCCTCAGGACTGTAGGCTGTTCAGTAATGCTGGACTTGTTCTTCACTTCCTCTGGCTCAGCCTGGCCACAGCTAAACCAGAGTAACTGTTTGGATGCCACAAACGTTGATGATTTTTCTCAGCTTCTTACTACTCATTGTTTTGCCAGTTCTACAGCTTTTAGGAAATGCCACCCTTTACCACCCTCTTCTTCTTCTCCTACCCACTTCCCAGATCCCCTCCCCAGGCCCTGGGATACCTAAATATCTAGAGATGGTTTCGGTGCCTAAATATCTAGGGATTCAGAGAGAATCAGAGGATCCACGGGTCAATCAATGTTCAAGATCAAATGTCCAAGGTAAGAGTTTAGGCAAGGCTCAGCCAAGGCAAAAGCCAAGGTCCCCAAAAGACAAGGGGTCAAAGGGGTCCCTGTCAGGGGGCTGCCAGGGCATTTACATCCTTTCTGGCCAACTGCCTTTCCTCCTGTCCTCATGGCCTCCGGGAACATTCCAATGTCCAACTGTCTTCATCTGTCAATCAAGGTGTGACTCTCAACTCCCAGAGCTTGAATATGACACAAGGACACAAGTCATTTAACCTCAATGGACCTCAGTTTACTTGTCTATAAAATGAAGGAATTGGACTATATGACTTCTGAGGTTCCTTCCAGGTCTAAATTGCTGAACCCTATGATCTTGCTTTTGGGGAATTTAAATTCTAATAGGAGATAAGGGCCAAGCATAAAAAGAAAATTATTCAAGTATAATAAAGTTTTAGAACAAAGTTTTCTGTGAAACTTCAAGAAAGGTCATTATCAATGGTGGAAGTGGGAGGTTGTGGGGGTAGGAAAGAGGACTCTTCATTGTTAGAGAGTTCTTTCTTATTTGAGCTGAAAGCTGCCCACCTACTCATTGCTCCTTCTGGGCCCATTTAGTCTGATCTTTCTTCCATTTAGTGGCTCTTCAACTATTTGAAGATTGAGATCACATCCTCTCCAAGTCTACACTTCTTGAAGTCAAACACAATGATTTCCTTTAACTATTTCATATATGACAAATCATTAAGCTTTCTCAAAAAAATGAGGATTGTTTGTGATATCATTCTTCCCCTTTCTCTCAGTCTCCATGGAGTCAAGACAATTTGCTAATGAGTCAAAACTGGCTTTGTCTGGTGCTTAAGGTATGAAGTTATTTTATACACCAAAAGTAAGGAAATTTAACTAGATCATGAGTCTCAGTACAGGTGTCTAACTGATTGCTTAGGAAAAAGAGAAGATATGCTTAGTAGAGAGACTGGGACCAGTAGACTTTAGCATTCTTCTTGGTTTCTAAACTCTGTTTGGCCCTGAGCAATTACAGTTTTGATATGTTGGCTGCTTGTACAGCTGGTACCCTAAAGCTTCCCAAAGATAAAGGAGACAGGGAATGGCACAAAGAACTAGTGTAAAATATTCAGAACATGGAAAGATATGGGGAGAAATAAGATGTAAGTGGAGGAGAAACATCTCTTCTTTGGTCAAAAGACTGAATCATAAATTTAGAGCTGGAAGAGATCTTTAGGGGTCATAGAGTTCAACTCCCTCTCATTAAAGAGGAGGAAATTATGCCCACGGACTGAAGCAGCATTAGATCTCTGGGCTTCTGGATTTCAAGTCCAGTGCTATATTTACTATACCAATGAACCATGCCAAGCCATTGGAGAATACTGATGATGAGAAGAGCTCAGGTCAGCCTTGGAAGGACACCTTGTGAGAACATCCCTCTGGCTCTTCTATTTTCTGAGTAAATCAATGTTTCCCAAGAGTGTTGTGTAGAAGAATCACATTCAGTTTATTTTTTTAATGGGCCCATAGGATCACAACTTCTCTCTGCTCTCTTTCCAACCCTAACTACAGCTCTGATTAATTTCTACATTTCAGTAGAGTATAAACCCCTTGAGGTCAAGGGCTATTTCATTTTTCTCTTTGTATTCCTACTTCATAGAAGAGCATCTTGAACATTGTAAGCACTTTATAAATATTGGTTGAACTTGAATTGGAGTGAAGAAGGCAGATCTTTGTGCTCAAGAAGCATATCAAGGGGTGTTTTTTTTTCACATCTCCAACCTCATTTCTACTCCTGTTTTTCCTTGTTCTGTACTTTTTATGTTCCATTTTAGTTTCTGAAGGAGCAGATCTTGGGGCTCAAAGGTAGAAAATATTTTGCATTGACAGTCAGGCCCATGCAGTCTTCTCACGTTTGCTCATGCTGTCACATTACTGCCTTCATTCCTTTTCTCATGTCTTGGCTTAACCTACAACATATCCTTCCTTCTCCTCACCTTTGACACAAATTTTACCCATCCTTAAAGGTCAGTTTCCTTCTGTTTTTGAAGCCTGTTTTCAGCCCACACTGATCTCTCCATGCAGGGACTTTTTCTTTTAGAACCCTCTAATATTACAAGAAGAACTTAGCATAGGAATGAGAATACAGTAGGCACTCGAAGTAGACTATTGTTTAACAAGAGAGAATCTGTTGTTTTTTTTTAGTATATAGAGTCTAATTTAAACTTTGGTACAGTTCCTGGTTTGGAATGATCCCTAATAACCAAGAAACTCTTGTTACCATTCTCTACCGCTTATATTTATTAGATTGTTCTGATGTTCGAGCATTCTGACCATTTGGTCTTAGAAAAGGATTTGGGGCTATATCCCAAAGAATGTACATTTAACTCATGGAAAAATGTTCTGCTAAGAGCTAGGATGTTATTTCTAAAGTTTTTCTAGGCCTTACACAAACTTCCTCTTGCTCTTTAGAATGGGTAGTTGTTAGTCATCCTTCATTTTTTCCAAGAGGACCTAAAACAGCATGTGGTGATGTCTTGACATGCACATGAATTGTATTTAAGTGAGGCAGAGTTACACAAGGTTTCAGCCTCATTTTCTCTTCCAGAGTCATTGAAGTCTAGTGGCAAGACAAAAGGTAGGATGACTGGTGATGCCCAGGAAACAGTGGATGAATTGGCAGCTTTGGTGGATGTCCAAGCTCCAAGCACTCCCCAGAGCCTGATTTAGCCACTTTCGAGGATGCTGGAACAAATTGTCCTCATCTGCCCCTTCCACTAGAGGAAGTCTTCACATGCATAGGGTTAGACATCCCCCAAACTCACTGATGGGCTTGAGGACCATCATTTACCCTCAACCTATTTTAACTAGTCTACTGAAATGGTTTTCACCTGAATACCACAACTGGGAAAATATAAGATTTTAAAGCCTGAATAGACCTGAGGGATTGCTTAGTCCTCAAGCATGTCAATTATCAGATGAAGGAACTTGGATCTAAAGGGATTAAGTGACTTGCTGAGGTCACATATAAATTGAGTAAAATTGAGATTCAGCGCAGGAGCTTTGACTTTCAATTCAGGGCTCTGACCACTTTGTTTCTTCTGCTTCTAGGTCTCCAGGATCACTCATCTACCTCTACCCCACAGGTAATCATAAATACTTTTTGATAGAAGGAGGAAAGGGATGGAGGAGAGATGCCAAAATAATCAATGTTGACCCCATCTCAGCAAGAAAAATTTCCCCTTTTCCCTGTCTGCCTAGTAATGTGATTTTTTCTCTTTATATTTGCTCCTTTTTCCCCTCTCTCTATGATTGCTGCCTCATTACCTCCACTCTTTTTTCCATCTCACCCACCTCTCCACACATCTGAGTCACTCAGTTCCTTTCATCAGAGGCGGCTTTAAATGTCTCTGCTTTCCTTTTCTCCAAACCTTCTCCTAACATTATCTTCCTCTCATTAAAAACCAAAGCCTTGAGCTCCTTTGCTCTCAGTGTCATTTTTTTTGTGCCCCTCTCGCCTTTCTAAGTCAGAGTGAATAAGCTGCCTAGGGACTTTCTCTTATAGTTCTGCAAACATTTCCCAAGTTCAGAGTAGGTGTTATGATTATAAATTTTCATTTGTTGGTGGAAGGATTGGCATTCTGACAAGCTAGATGTCCTGGATAATGTGGCTGAAGGATGCATCTAAAAGATTTTTGATGCCAAGAATGAGATACAGCTTTATTCTTTTATTCCAAACACTTCCTCTTACAAGGCTCTCTCAGGAGGTGGGATGGGGCAATGTAAAACGCTGGATTATAAGTCAAAGGGCCTGAGTTTAAATACTATCTGCCATTTATGTTGCCTTGTGACCTTGATGAGTCATTTAATTTCTCTGTACCTCATGTAAAATGAGGGGATTGGACTAGATGATCTCAAAAATCCATTTTAGCTGTTAATATAGGATCCTAAGTCCTATCTTTTCCATTAAACGAAGCTTTATAGCAATGTTAAATGTTAAGAAATATAAGCGATTTTTTTATAGTTAAGCTTCCTTAGTTGACTGTCATTCTTGGCAAAACCCAAGATGGCAACTGACATCTTTGAGTGGTTTGAATGAAGAAGGAGCATTCTCTCTCTCACTTTATCTCCAGCCAGTAAAAAGAATCCCTAGCAAGTCACTGGATCAAGGGAGCACCTCCTTATTGTAAGTAATAAGAGTCAGCATTTATAGAGTGCTTTCAAGTTTGCAAAGCGCTTTATAGATACTATTTCTTTGAACCCTTACAACAGCCTTAGGAGGGAGGGGCAATGATTATCCCCAATTTACAGATGAAAAACTGAGTCTGAGATATATTAAGTAAGTTTCTGAGGAAAATATTTGGATTCAGGTCTTTCTGATTCCAAGTCTGACACTCTCTCTGCTGCACTGTGGCCCTCAATGAATTATGTGGCCTGGATTGAGGGAGTTGGATTGTAGCATGCATTAGATGATTCTCAACCATCTTGATCTAAAATGTTGGCAGACAGGCCAGAGATATAGCCTTAGCCTTGGGAAAGGGACATAGTGTCACCATAGTGAAGATGATGTATTGTCTTGGGTGCCTGGCTAGGATCATGTGCCCTGAAATGACCAGAAACAGTAGGCAGGTCTTCTGACCTACTTCAGATAGTTCCTTCTGACATTTTTATCTTGTCCCTCTCTTCCTTCCAGGATAGGAGCAGAGGACACTGCATGCTATTGCAGATTTTTATCTTTCTTCTGATGATCCAGAAGAGGATCAGACCCAAGTCTCTTCTCTTCCAGGAGACCATGAAAGACCAATCCTTTCCTCTATTATGACTGTGATCTGATCTGAAGTTAGGCCTAGAAGTCTCCTGGCCTGGAGGCCTTTTTATTTCATTTCCTTTTTTTTCCTTTTCTTTTTTCTCTTTGCTTGGAGTCCACATGACCACTCACATAGGCAGGCCCCACTAGACTCAATACTGTTATCAATCCTTTATAATCTTCATAGGAAGAACTGTGTGGCTTATAGTTTTAAGAATATTGTTAAGGAATTATGTTCCCTATATAGAAGTCATTTTGGAAAGATTTTTATGTAGCTGAGCTAATAATTTCAGCAGATAGTCCATGTGCATTTTCGTTTCAATTTAAACTAGATATGAATGTTTGTTATTAGGCTATGAATCATCCTGATAATTCATTGGCTTCATAGTCTCCATAAAATGCTTCTTTCTCCAAAGGCACTTAACCAAAGGTTGGTGAACTTTAATAAAAAATTATTTTGATAACTATATTTTAATAAAAAAATCAGTTTCTTTTAAAATCCCTTATTATATTTTATATGGTTTGAAACATTTTCTTGAGAAAGGATCCATAGGCTTCATCATACTTCCCATGGGATCCAAAATGTGAAAAAAAATCAGAATTCTTGAGTCTAAAGTAAAACTATGTCTTCTTCCTATGGAATTCAATCTTCAAGTGCCTTATGTTCAAGAAATAAAGACCTCAGGAGTCCCGGCCTTCAACAAATTTGAAGTCCAGTTCCTCCTTTTTCAGAAGCAGAAAATAAAACCCATGGGGTAAGTGATTCATCTAAAGTTACTGTTGTGAGGAGGATTACTTAATTATTATTTAGGAGACCTAGCAGGAAGGGCTTGAGAATTCCAAATGGAATGGGGAAGCAGGAAGTGTGGCCTCTCTCTCTGAGACAGACTCCATGGTGGCTGGGACAAGTTGTAACTGATCCTGGGAGACCTCAGAGGAAGTGGAGTTTGCACCCAGATTTCCAGAGATCCTGAAGGAAGACTGACATCTACTTGTGGGAGATTTTGGTAGAGACTATTAATCCCAACCTGAGTTGCAGGTTAACTTGGGCTGGGTTAGCTCCCAGAATCTACCCACCTGAAAGAGTACAGCTAGTGGTCCTGGAGGAGCTGCAACATCGCTGGAGTGTGTCAGGACTCTGCTGTGAGGATACCCACTTCAGTCCTGCTATTCTCTGAGCCCTGTCTGCCTTAGGTCTCAGTTCAGTGTAGATAAGTCCCTCCCTGACCCTGTGGTTTGCCCATAGTCTGGAAGTGTAGAAACCCCTATTCCCATCCTTTACCATAGTTCCTTTAATTAAATTTGTTACAGACTCTTGTCATTTGCTTGCTAGTTTCCACAGGTCGTTGTCTAGATGGTGCAGGGTGATAGTTAGGCCTAACTGTCACTTCTGTCACCAGACATTTTCCCTGGCAGTTAAACCCAGTCTCCCTAACTTGTTAAGTCCCCACCTTTTGTCATTCCTGTCTCCTACACACCCTTCTGAACCCACATATAATATTTAAGTTATCTCCCCTGGTTTTCCCCATAAGATTACCCAGAGAGTAAGGAGTTGAGCTAATATTTGGACCCAGAGCCTCTGACTTCAAATTGAAATTCCATTAAGTAACATTGCCTTTAAAAAGGGAAGCCACATACTGGCACTAGGGCCCTTTAAGCATTAGCTATTTCCATAGGTGGTAGAGGTTTAAGACAAAATAAAACTAAACATCTCCCCCAAATATCCAACCATGAGAAAATCTTTTTTCCTTTTGTTTTCCTTCCCCCCCCCCCTTTTTTTAAATTCCTTTTTTTTTTGTTTTGTTTTTTTAAACCCTTAACTTCTGTGTATTGGCTCCTAGGTGGAAGAGTGGTAAGGGTGGGTATAATGGGGGTCAAGTGACTTATCCAGGGTCACACAGCTGGGAAGTGTCTGAGGCCGGATTTGAACCTAGGACCTCCTGTCTCTAGGCCTGACTCTCAATCCACTGAGCTACCCAGCTGCCCCCCCCCATGAGAAAATCTTAACCCTTTGAGCCAAGTGGGGATCATGAACCAATAAGGATGCACAGGAGAATTACCACTACAGTCACTACCAACTGAGCTATCAAAAGTTTGAATGTGTGTGTATTTTCATCCATTTGCCCACTTACTTTTTTCTTGGCTATATGCTTCCTTATTAGATTATTTCTAGATCTCTTCCAGCTCTAATGATCCTGTGACTTGAGTTCTCTAGAAACAAAGTGAGAACAATCTCTCGCAGGAGTTATTTTTCACATATGTCCCCTACCCCAAATTCCTGACCCATTCTTCCTCATTGATTCCAGGGAAAGATCATAGCTCTTCTCAGAAGGAAGATCAGGAATGACCGTAAGACCC
>NC_058131.1:301994068-302038834 GCF_016433145.1 Gracilinanus agilis
ATTGTGGGCTAAAGTCACCAATAGATAGACCCTTTTGGTCCTGGTTTCTCCCTACTACTTCTCTCCCTTCCTCTGTCTCTCTGTCTCTCTGTCTCTTTCTCTCTTTATGTCTTTTCCCATCTCTGTCTCTGTCTCTTCTTGGGCAAATACATTCTCTTCTCTAGGCTTCAGTTCCTTTCTCTACAAAATGAAGTTGTTAAATTAGATTATATTTAATGTTCTTTCAACTCAGTATCACAGTGCTTAGAGCATTGGGCCTGGACTTTGCATCTGACCCCAAATACTTCCTAGCTGTGTGACTCTGGGCAAGTCACATTATCTTTGCCTCAGTTTCCTCATCTATAAAATAAATTGTAGAAGGAAATGGCAGACAACTCCAATATCTTTGCCAAGAAAACCCCAAATGGGGTTCCAAAGAGTCAAACAGGACTAAAAGAGGCTGGACAGCAACATTAACATCCTTTCAGTTTTGGCATTCTATAATTCTATATAACCAGTCCAGGGCGAGTTAATAGTCTTCCCAGCAGTACCCTCACCAGAATACCCTTTATAGGCAGGACGATTCTGAGACACTGGCAAAGAGTTAATGGGACTTTCTTTCCTCTCTCTCTTTTAATATTACTGTAATTCCCTTGCTTGATGACATTTAACTAGGCGGGCTCCCATCTGCCTTTTTATATTGGTCAGATAATCTCTGCCTGTAGAAACAGTCTCGGCATTTGGGTTGAGCTGATTTACCGACATGCAAACATATCTCTATAGGGCATCAGTTGAAAAGCAAAATCCAACCTGGTGCTCTGGGAGGAATCTATCCCCAGCCATGACACAGACTGTAAATCCTTGCTGGTAATAGTCCCAAATGGTTCCCTGTGGGACCCCTAGCAGCTGGAAACCTTTGCCAAACATGTCATCTCTTCGCTCCCTCCATTCCCACCCCTCCTGTTAGTAAAGGGCTGTTGAATGGCAGGCCCTTCTCTGTCCTATTTTAAATAGTGCCAGCAAGACAGATGGAGTCCCTCACATACTTTCAAAGACTATTAGCCCCGACAACTTTCGTAGTCACTATCTTGGGCTGCAAGAACAAATCTAGAGGGTCAAGTCTGTGGATGATAATAGGTTCCTTCCAACTTTTAACAAAGTGAGGAGCTATCTCTATTCAGAAGAGTATTTGCAAGCGTTTTTAGTGGGTACTTTGTCCCAGACTTCTTCCCTAGAAGGCAGGATGGTGAAAGGGACAACTCATATTAAAAAATCAGTCAACCCACAAACATTCATTAATTGACTAATCTGAGCAAGGTACTATATTAGCTATTGAATTTACAAAGACAGAAACTGAATCGTCTTTGCCCACAGGAAATATATATTCTATCTGGAGAGGCAACAGATAAATATATAATAAATATATAAAATAAAACATAAATATGTAAAATATAAAATATAGAAATATAAAAAATAAAATAAAACATAAAAAGAAGGGGCAACTGGGTGACATCCAAACTGGAATCAGGAGGACCTGGGTTCAAATTTGACCTCATACACTTCCTAACTTGGTCACCCTAGGCAAGTCACTTAATCCCATTTCCTCCCTTTTGCCTATTCATTGCCCTTCTGTTGTAAAGTTGTTATTAGGACAGAAAGTAAGGATTTTTTAAAAGTTATTTGTTGGGGTAAAAAGGAAAGACAATAGTAATTGAGGGGAAGACAATTTTATTCCTAGTTCTCCCATGACTGTGCATCTGCAAAATGAGGAGGTTAGATTAAGTAAATTTAGGATTCCTATAAGATCTCACATCCTCTAGTTTTATAAGTATGGGAGGTAATAAGAGTGTCTGAACCAGTACCAAGGGGCAATGTAGAGGCAAAATGTTGCCTAGTGGGAAAAGTATAGAATTTGGATATCCAGGTCTTCTGCCTTCAACTGCCTTGAGCAAGTATGGTGTAGTGCAAAGGTGTCAATCCTGAAGCTACCTGGTTGCATGTGGCCAATACTCTCCTGATTGGAGCCCAAACCAGATTAAATTATACCTGGTAAATAGTTAACAAAAATAAATAAAAATACAACAACACAAAAATAATGTCAATATGTAGTTTTCTAAATAATTATGCAGCTGTCAGGGATCTTTATGTACCCTTCAATGGTCCTTCCTTTCTATTTCCCAGCTGCATTCTAATCTAGAATGTTCAAAGCTGACAGCCAAGCTCCTATCCTTGGGTATTTATTACTCATGATAAATTTCTATTCTATTCTCTAAATTACTTCATTACAGGAGTTAGAGAGCTGGTCTTGAACACTCAACTGTAATAGACTAGATCTTGATCAACATTGGTAGGGAGAGTTTCTTCATTGAAAGTTCTTGATGCCAATAAAATCACAAGTTTTTTCACCCCAAAATGACCTTGGGCAAATTATTTTATCTCTTTAACCTCTAATTTCCTCCTCTGTAAAATGAGAACAATCATATTTGTGAGAGTGAATTAGATAATGTATGTAAAGTGCAAAGTGAATGTGAGCTGTTTTGATTCTGTAAGAAGTAGACTTACTTCAGGCATATTTCACGAAAAGAATCATTCCATGTAAAAGTGAGAGTCATGGATATCAACCAACAAAGAAATCTCTTCAAGATCTTATCCTTCAAGTACTTAAGAAGGTTGTCAGTAGCTTTGAAAAAGCTCAAGCTGAAGATTATTGGCAGTTAGAGAGAGGCTTTATGAAAGTGAGATGAAGATTTGGCAAATTGATTTGATTTATGCAGATAGTTAAACCAGACTTTAAAAAAAAACAAACTTCAACTCTCTGTCTGCTTTGTTTTTTAGAGGACAAATAAAACGATGTGTCAAACTTCTGATTTACTTTAAGTTGTGTAAAAAAAAAAAAAAACAACACAGAAATAGTGTAAATGATTTAGAAACAGTGTGGGAAGGAGACAAAGGCAAAAGATTGGATTTCCACTCACTGCTTTTCCCTACTCCTCCCTATCCATCCAGTTGCCAACTCTTGCCAATTCTATCTCCTCAACAATTCTCATGAGTCCTCTACTTTTTCCTCATCCTACAATTAGCCTAATTTAGTCCCTTATCACATCTCACTAGGATTATTGCAATAGTCTACTAACTGGTTATCTGCATCGTCTCTCCCTTCTCTAATCCATCCTTTATACAGCTGTCAAAGTGGCATTCCTAAAGCATAGATTTGATCACATCACTTCCCTGCTCAAGAAACTTCAGTGATTACCTCTTGCTTCTAGGATTAAATATAATTTCATCTTTGGAGTCTTTGGAGCTTTTCACCATATGGCTTATCTTTTGGGGCTGATTATATTTTTTTCTTATGTAATCTACACCCTATATTTTTTTCCTAACTGTTTCCCACACTCAACATTCAATCTCATTCTCCTGTTCCTTTGCATAGTCTATCTCCCATGACTGGGATGCTCTCTGTCCTCAACTTTTTAAGTTCAAGTGCTACCTCTTTTAGGGGGCCCTTCCCAATTATTTCAGTTGTTAGTACACCCATATCACTCTGTGTTTATTTTGTATAGAGGTTAGGGGTTAGGCACTTGACTTCTGATTTTATTGATAAGAAAAACTCTTGGGGGCAGCTGGGTGGCTCAGTGGATTGAGAGCCAGGCCTAGAGACAGTAGGTCCTGGGTTCAAATCTGGCCTTAGACACTTCTCAGCTGTGTGACCCTGAGCAAGTCACTTAACTCTCATTGCCTTGCTCTTACCACTCTTCTGTCTTCTGTCTTAGAATCAATACACAGTATTGATTCTAAGACAGAACGTAAGGGTTCGGGGGAAAAAAAGAAAAAGAAAAACTCTTGGATGGGAAAACTCAACAATATAAGCTTGTATTTTCTCTGGAATTTAGTCCTAGAGAGTTGCCTAGAGCATTTAGAAGTTAAGTGACTTACTTCAGGATTATATACAGTGGATATATGTCAGAGGCAGGACTTGATCCCAGGTTTTCCTGGATCCAGGGAGAGAACTCTATACTATGCCATATACTCTCTCTCAAAAATATATATACTATATTATATTATACTGTCTCTTTTATTCTAGACACCTTACACTTACTTATATATGAACTTAATTTGATCCATCCAGTGGAATGCAAGGTCTTCAAGGGCAAAGTGTGTCTCACTTTTGTTTTTGTACTCCCCACCTCCAGTGACTAACACAGTTTCTGACATATAGTGGATACTTAATAAAAGTGATTGAATGATCAACTCCTCCCTAGGCAGGAGCCTCCTATTAAAGCTCTAGAACTACCCCCAAAGCTACCATCTGAGTAAGAGGAGAAAAAGCAGAAAAAATATTCTTGTCAAAACCAAAACCCAAGATCAAAGAGAAGATAGTGAACTGGAAATGTCTGGCCATCACTGTTTTCTTTCACCTCTAACCCTGAGTTCCCAATTGAGTGATCCACAAAGGAGATAGGTTATATCTAGAGTGTGATTATTTTTCAAGTCAAATGATAGCAGAGATTGGATCAATCAATCAATCATGTCCCCAGAATCCTTTAGAGATTAGAGTTACGGAGTTATTGACAAGAAAAACCACTTGGAATAGTAAGGTAGTTGTTGTAATTGGGAGAGCAAAGACTTTTAGGAAAACAAAAACAAAAACAATCCATCCATGGGGATCATCATTTTCTAATGTGTCAGCACTTTACCAGACATTTTGATACTCTTTCTCTTTTAAGGATAAGTTTCATATCTTATTACACATCTTCTGTTTCACGTAAACCAAATGTTAGAAACAAGAGACAATGGCTGGATATATCCATATAAATATTGTTGTGAGGAAGATTATTATTTAGTTATTATGTAGGAGACTTAGCAGGAAGGGCTGGAGAATTCCACATGGAATGGGGAAGCAGGAAGTGGCTTGCTCTCTCTCTCTCTCTGAGAAGGTCTCCATGGTGGTTGGGGCAAGTTGGAACTGACCCTGGGAGACCTCAGAGCTAGTGGAGCCGTATCCTAATTCCCTGGGATTCTGGAGAGTGGTGAAGATTGAAAGCAGAGGACATCAATCCTGCAAGACAGCACTGAGTAGGGAAGTGGCCTGTGATCTGGTGGACAGCTTGCAGACTTCAATCCCTACCTGGACTACATCAGTTTTGGAGGAGTTGGTTCCTGGCATCCTGTAACATCTCTGGAAGAGTTGTGAGATCCCAAGTTCAAGCCCTCTTCCCCAGGTCCTTAGCCAAGCTGTCAAAGCCTGGCAGAAACCAGGTTGGCTAAGGAACTTACCCCTTTTGACTCCAGTCCTGGGCTGTTAGCCATAGTTTACCTAACCCCCTTTCCAATCCCCTCATATTATTATTAAACTGATTCCCTGTGTGTTTTTAGTAATCTTAGGTCCTCATTGTGTGTCTGTATTAATCTGTATTTATTACAGGCTGGGTGGGGGTGAGTGACAGTTTGTCAGGCTTAACTGTCATTTTAGTCAATGGTCTTTCCTTGTAGTTAAACCTGGTTCCCAGACTTGTAAAGTCTCACCCATTCTCCCTTCCTGTCTCCTATCCACCCCAGTGAGCCCACAAGTAATATTTAAGACACCTTCCTTAGTTTTTCCCCATTAGAATATCCACACTTCTCTCTCTCTCTCTCTCTCTCTCTCTCTCTCTCTCTCTCTCTCTCTCTCTCTCTCTCTCTCTCTCTCTCTCTCTCTCGTCTTGCCACTGGACTTTAATGATTGATCCAATCTTTGCCATAATTTGATTTGAAAAAAATAATTCATATTCGAGATGTACCTGGGCCTCCTTTGTGCCAGTCATTTTGGAGCTCAGGGGGAAATGTGAGGGAAAATAGCGATGGCAAACATCTCCAGTCCACCATCTTCTCTGTGATCCTGAGTTTTGGTTTTGACAAGAATATTTTCTCAGCTTTAGAGAAGAAGAAATGAGGCAGAGATATTAAGTGACTTTTCCAGGGTCACATAGCTAGCAGTAAGCATCTGAGATAAGACTAGAAAATAGTCAGGAGTATGCTGGCAAGTGTTTAACATTATGACCCCTTTTACAGGTTAATCTATGTAATTAATGCTTTCTCCATCATTTTTGTAAGCCTAGCCAATCAACAAATCTATAAATCAAGCCTTGACTTGTAATATTTGCTGATTTAGGGGTGTTAATGCTCAAACTGAAAATTTCACAATTTGGTTCTCCTGGGCCCCAAGAACTGATTCCTGCATATCTCTCAAACTTCTTCTTATCTCCAAGTCCTAAGCCTCATCAAAGAATCACAAATTTAAAGCTGCAAGGAATCTTAGAGGTCACTGAGTCCATTCTTATTTTTCAGATGAGAAAACTGAGGCTTAGGAGAGCCCAAGCAAATTACCCAGGATCATACAACCAATAAAGGTCTGAGGCAAGATTTGAGCTAAGATTTCTTTGTGACTCTAAGTCCAACAGTCTATCCTCTATTTTTGCCTTATCATAAAATAGTCTACATTATTTTCAAATTTTCTAAGTGATTGAATAGATCATTTTTCAGTACCCATTAAAATTCTGAAAGAAGGCAATATTGAACTGCTGAGGAAATGTGAACTCTTATACATGGGTCCAAAGAGTAGACTTCACAAGTGAAAATAGGGTAGATTTGATTAGATGGCAGTTTATCTGCAAAAGATCTGGGCATTTTAATGGACTACAAATATGATATGATCAACAGTATGATATGGCAGGTAAGAGAGTTAGCATGATCTGTATAAGAAAAATGCTGGGAATGATCTCCTGAGCAAAACTGATTTATTATGAATGAACAAATCACAGAATCAGGGTATGTAGACACACCTATCATGGTCTGAGACCCTGAGCTTTTCAGGTGACAGGTATTTATACTTCATGCAAAAGACACAGATTACACAAATTCCCCCAGAGGAGAGAAGTTAAGTCAACTACATTTCTCTTCCCTTGAAAGAAGGGCAACCATAACTTCTGTTCTCTGAAGGTTAGACAGCTATAATTCTCACTGGAGAAGTCTAGCAGCTGCATTTCCTCCTTCAAGAAAATCAGGTTTGTTATATCTTCTTACCATAGGGCAGATTACATAACTACCTGTTCCAAATATGGTAATCATAAAGATGATCAAGGTTATTAGGTAGCTTCAAAGCAAAAGAGATTATATGGATCCATAGTGTTTGAAACATCTGGATATACTCTAAGATGCTAACAGCATGTGCAAACTCCCCCTGGCAGGGACATTTTGCTAGGTACTACAGGGATTTTTTTTTTTAAATTTTACTCTTACTATGGCTATTGATTCATGGTTCTCATATGCAGTTATTCAATTAATAGTTGAGATTTTTACTTGCTATTAAATCTATAGTTACAATTTATAGCTAAAATATTGACTATTCGATGGGATTAAATACACAGGATATAAAGCTGCAAAGAGAAATAAAACAATAAATATAAACTAACTTTGCTTACATTATCCTTTACAAATCTTAACCTGCATCATAGAGAAGAATGGCATCTAGGAATAAGGAGGTGAAAGTCTCACGATTCTCTGTCCTACTAAAACTACATCTGGAATAATATTAGGTTAAGTTTTTAGGGACACATTTTAGGAAAGACATTGCTAAGCTAGAGAGTGTCCAGAGGAAAGCAAGCAGGATGGTGAACATCTCAGGTTCCTGTCATATGAGGATCAGCTGAAGGAACTTGGAGATGTTTAGCCTGGAGAAGACAGGGCTCACGATATAGCGACAGTCAAATATTTGAAGGGATATTACTCCCTGGTCCCAGATGGCAGAAGCAGGCAAGAACAATGAGTAGAATGTACAAAGAGGTAAACCTAAGTTTAAGGTTAAAAAAAAAAAATTCTGAACAGAGCTATCCAAACATTGAATGAACTGCCTCACGAAGTGGCAGCTGCCTGTCCCTATTCCATTGACGGTCTTCAAGCAAAGGCTGGTAGAGGTGATATTTTTTCATATATGAATCAGATCATAAGGGTCGCTGAGGCCACTTCCAACTCTGAAGATGTGTGAGACTGTGAAAACTACATTGGTACCATGAATGAAGAGCTTATAGTCAAATTTAACCCCTTCCCCTCTTCTAAGGTAGGAAACACTCAGCAACCATTCTTTGAGCATGACTGTGCAGGGCACTTTGCTCACAGAGGGGGAGAAACAATTTACATCTAGATCGGTTCCAGTTCCTGCCTTTGTGGATTTTAGAGGCAACTAGGAAGATGATACACCTATAAATGATAAGTGAAGGCAAAAAAAAGTGCTTGCATCTCTATGGCATCTTAAAGTTTACAGAATTCTTTTCTCAGAACCTTTGAGGGAAGAAGTACCCATATTTCCATTTTATAGATAAGGAACCTAAAGCTCAGAGGCTAATATCTTGTTTAGGACCATATATCTAAAGTAGAGCCTGGCAGAGACACTCTTTTGCCATTTCCTTCTCCAGGCATTAGTGCTGCAGATATAAAGATAAACAACATACCCCTTGCCTTCAAAGAGCCTACTATCTAATAGTTCATGCTGAGGTACCATCTCAGACCTATCAGATTGGCTAATATGATAGTAAAGGAAAGTAGTAAATGTTGGATGGGATGTGGCAAAATTGGGGCACTAATGTATTGTTGGTGGAGTTGTGAACTGATCCAACCATTCTGGAGGGCAGTTTGGAACTATGCCCAAAGGGCTATAAAACTGTGCATACCCTTTGATCCTGTAATAGCACTACTGGGTCAATATCCCAAAGAGATAATAAAAAAGGGGAAATGACTTACTTGTACAAAAATATTTCTAGCAGCTCTTTTTGTGGTGGCAAAGAATTGGAAACTGAGTGGATGTCCATCAATTGGGGAATGGCTGAACAAATTGTGATACATTATTGGTGATAGAACACAATTGTGCTATAAGAAATGATAAGCAAGATGGTTTCAGAAAAAGTTGGAAAGATCTGTGGTAACTGATGCAGAGTGAAATAAGTAGAACTGGGAGAACACAGAACACAATAACAGCAATATTGTACGATGATTACCTGTGAAAACTTGACTACTCTCAGCAATGTGATGATCTGGGACAGTCCTGAAAGACTTATGACAGGGGATTCTAAGCACCTCCAGAGAAAGAACTGTTAGAGTTGTCTTTCAAATCATTGTATTTATGGTTTTATTTTCAGGGGTTGATTATATATGAGTGTGCTCTTATAACAATAACTAATATGGAAGTGTGTTTTGCATGGCAATAAAAATAAAATAAAAACCTAATAGCTCTATCTACACTATGAATTTTTTCCCTGACCATAGGAATCTTTTCCTTCTTTGACCTACTATAGTACTTAAAAATAATAGCTGGACTGAGATACCCAGGAATAAATTATATTTTAAAAAGCCAACCATGAATTTTTTAAAGTCCTGCTAAAAAAAAGGCAATAAATAAATAAAAATAATAGCTGGCATTTATAAAAATCTTTAAAACCCTTAAAGAACATTTAATCCATCTATATCTTGTCTTTTCCCTTTTCTCCTATCATGTGGACCTGAGGACTTAAAATGATTCAATTTCCCCAAGTCACTTAGTGGCAATGCTAGAACTAGAACTAAGAATTTCTGACTCCTGGTCCAGTGTAATTCATTTCCATTTATACTCCACTATCTTACTTATAACAAATGAGTAGAAATTACAGAGGAACAGACTGAGCTCAACCTTAGAAAGAACTTTCCCAATACATGAAACCATCATAGAATGGAAAGGAACATTCTGGGACAGTCTGGTTGCTCCCTCAGGAATCAATCTCCTGCCCTTAAACACCTGGATTCCTTTCTTCATCTTTTACAAATGGAAAGAACAAAATAAAACAAAAAAGCAAAAGCTGAAAAATTATAAAATAAAAGTCTGTCTCTAAATAGAGGTAAAAGAAACACCATATCACCCCTCACTTTATTCCTCTGCAGAGGTGGGAACTCCATTGCTATGGTATATTACACACATTTTCAGAATTTTTTATATATTGCTGATTTTTGTTCTTTTTTTGTTTTTAAATATATATATTTAAATTGATATTAACTAATTAATGTTTATATATTAAATATTAAATTTAAATATATGTTTAAATCCCAGAAAATCATCTTATGCAATGTATATCTATATAGACCATTTTATATATACATGTGTGTGTATATATATATGCACACATATTATATAAGACGATTTTCTAAGGAGAGGGAAGAGGAATACAGGAGATATATTAGAGTTGTTTAAAAAAACATCAATAAAATTTTAGTTTAAGAAATTAGGTATTTAAGTTTTCTAGAATGAGAAGGAAGAGATTCCTATGGTCAGGGAAGAATTCATAGTTTAATTCATAACAGCTTCTCATCAATATTCTCCATGCCTGCCAAGCTCTCCTTCCTTCCTACTGTCTCATAGAAACCTTGCCTCCTTCTAAGCTCAGCTTAGGCATCACTTTCTGCATGAGGCCTTTATTGATTTTCCTCCTATTCTCATCAGTGCTTGCTACCCACTTCCCCTGTCCCACCAAATTATCTTGTATTTTCTTTGAATATCTCTCATGTTTATTTGTAGATGGGCACTTTGTTTTCCCAATAGAAGCAAGTTTCTTGAGATCAGGTGTGATTTCATTTGTGTCTTTTTCTTTACCAGTAGGGAGTACAATGTCTGCCATATAGTCTCCTCTTATTAGATAATTAGTGATTGGTTGCCCAATAAATATCTATATTTTTTATTTTTAGGAGCCATTTTGCATTTGTAAAGGATTTCATGGAAAGACGCAGAGAACTACTTAGAATGAGAAGGCTTGGAGGAGTTGAAGGAGCACCCCCCTCCCCTGTGATCAAAAATCACAAATCCATCAAAGCAACGTATCTGGCTATATTTCTATTCTGAGCCTGTATCACATCTCAGGGCAAATATATTACCTGCTGTGTGAAGAAGGGCCTCCTGTTATTTGTCCTACATTTAATTATCTCAATGTATGTTATTTTCAGCTTTTTTTTTTCTGTAGATAGAATGAGAATTGGATTTAAGCCAGTATATAGTAGAGCAAGATGACATTCTTCCTTTGGACAGGACCAAAAGGGATAAATCTTGCTTTTTTATCCAACTCTCTCACCTGCTGACCTACCTCTAGAGTTGGCAGGATTTGAGGGAATCAATCCAGTCACGAATTCTTTAAAACCAGAGGCAGGGGAATAAATTAAGCTGAATGGCCTCCTTTAAGAAATTTAATCCAAGTGATAGATATAAAGAATGAATCTCTAGATACCCAAGAGCAGAGCAAAGCCATCCAGAGTGGAAGAAATCTTGCAGATGGCACAAAGACAACTTTGACATCTAATCCAACATAGCATAAAACTAAATGAGATCAGTGGGACTCTGAAATTACAGTTCCATATGGCTGCTGTTACTAGTAATCGCCAGGGACTGCTGCTGAGTTTGTTGAATACTACTTAGAATAAAAAAAAATTATTATCTGAGGAAGGACCTTATAATCATTGGTTGGGAAGAGGGACCCTATTGGTAGAGGCCAATGAAGTCCCTGGTGTATTTATGATGAGTCTTTACCCCAATAGGTTATTAATGGGAGAAGGATGGCAAATTATTCAATAAAAGGCTGACAGGAAAATATTTCAGGCAAAACTTGTGTCATGGACAAATATGGAAGCAGGTGCTGTTGAATAAAACATGGCTGCCAGATGATTTGGACATGCTTCTTGGGAGGACTGATTTGACTGACACGGCCCATTTTGGGTGAACGAAACCAATCAAAAGCATAGCAGAGGCTTCAACAAGAAGCCCTCCTGTCAAGTACTGTAAAAAAGATTCTCTGAATTCTGACAATTCTATCTTGGGGTTCCAGGGGCCTGACTATATTTCTTGGGTCAGTGAGGGGTATGAAAATGGCCTGGGGGAGGGACAAGGGAGAGTCTGTTTCCTCAAAGGGGAGGAGAAGATTCAATGAACTTTCTTACACTTAGTGGGGAGTCCATAGATTGTGGTTCCCCATTAGGGTGACTCCTTCCTATGAGAAGCTGTGTAGTCTTAGGGAGCAGTGGAAAGTAGTTAGAAAATTCAACTCCAAGAATTTAACCTGCCCACCAAACTATTTGACAATCCCAGTCAGGCTTCATTGATGGAAGGCTTGGAAAAATTCCTACTTGCCTGGCATAAATTATTCCTGCCCCTGTGGGACTCTTTGGGGGCTGAAAAGGGAAAAAGGCTTCCGATGCATTTTCAATTGCGGCATTCAATATCTTGTAAGAGGCCTCACTGAATTCTAAGTGATCCAACTAGTAGAAGCATCTTTTTGCCTTCTAAAAAATAAGTTTGACTGGCTTGCTTAGTTCTTTCTTCTCTCTTGTTATTCCCCAAGAGCCTTGGGACTTGGAATCAGACTTCAAGCTAAGAGCTCCTCCTTTTTGGCAAGGGAAAGCCTGGCACACAGAAAAGAAATCCCATACCACTGTCAGTAAGCCACCACACCCTTTGGTGATGAGTATCAGGGAGGAAAAGTTGTCACAAACTTAAAGGGAAAGTTTCTGAAGAAAGAAGGCATTATTAACCAGGTCAGCATTTGGCCAAGACAGCAGAGGTTAATCATTGACTTCTCCTGGGAGCTTTAGCTGCTGCTTTCTTTGACAGACAAGACAACCTGCATGATTCTTATAATCACGTTCTAGGTGAGATGTCAGGCTGTTGTAAACCCATGAAATGCAGTGGAGCTGGAGAACTCATTTCACAGAACTACACTGTAGAATATTAGAATCAGAAGGACCTTAGAAATCATCTGGTGCTCTTGCCTCATTTTACATAGGATGAAACTGAGGCACAGAATCAAAGAGATTGGCTCAAATGTATACAAGAAATTAGTAGCAGAACTAGGATTAAAAACCTAGAAACTTTGTTTTTAGTATAAGGCTTTTCCCATTCAACCAGGCTACTGTCTCCTCCCCCTCAGAAGAGGAAGAGAAGATTTACTTCTTTCTAATGCCCCCAGGGAAGTAATCTTTAAAATTTTAAACCCATCCACTCTATCATACATTTTTGTGTGTGTATGCACTCTTTGTGATAGAAAAATTCTTTCCCTTTTGGGCGTTTATCATGATTCATAAGGCAAAACTGAGGACAAAGAAAATTAAAGGAGTTTATTAAAAATATGTCAGGGTAGCAACATATTGATGGGCTAATCACTGAAGACCAGCAAACTTTTCAGGGTGAGCCAGCTTTTTTATAATACAACTTTCATAACAAGACAGATAATTTCTGATAAGTTTCCATCAGCAAAAGGTTGGGTCCTTGCATTTTAATTCCTCCCTGAGTACTTGACACTTTGCATAGGTGGGGCAAGTGGGGCACTTGTCTTGCCTTTCAGCCAAAACTCAGGAAATAGGAAGATGCAGACTAACTTAGATCTCCCCACAATACTCTTTGACCAGTAGGACTGGGAAGACTATTGGTTACTGAGTCAATTTATCTTTTAATACTCTTAATATATGTTTTTTTGAGATAAATTATATTCCTCTTCTACTACACTAATATTTATGTACTTAAACAAAATAGATATTTTAAAAGGATGACATGAAGATAAACTAATATTTAACCCTAGAGTCACTAGGAAACCACTAGGATTTATTAAGTAGGGAAGTGACAACATCAAATCTCTGAGAAAAAACACTTCAGTGGCTACATAGAAAGAACTAGAGAAGGCAGAGACTTGAAGGAGACAGACCATGAGGAAAGTATTGCTATCTTCTAGGAGAAAAGGGGGAAAATAAGGTAATTAAGTAACTGAGAGAAATGAGAAGATGTTGAGTATAATACTGAGTCAGTCTGCTGAGTCAAATAAGACCTCAGGGCATCAGGTTTTCCTGGAGAAGGCTGTTGTACCCTGGCGTCCATACCAAATGGGAGTGTTGCTGGAAAATGGATATACTGAATGACATCAGAGTTGTGAACTTTGGTGAATAGAAAGATAGTGTTGCCTTTGACAGAAATAAAGAAGTTCATGATGTGAAGTGAAATAAGCAGAACCAGGAGAACATTATACACAGTAACTGCAATGTTGTGGTATGATCATATATAAAAGACTTTGCTACTAACAGCAATACAATGATCCAGGACAATTTGGAGGGACTTATGAAAAAGAATGCTATCCACCTCCAGAGAAAGAACTGTGGGAGTAGGAATGCTGATGAAAACATATGATTTATCATTTGTTTTTTTGGATATATGATTTGGGGTTTTGGTTTTATAAAATTATTCACTTACAAAAATGAATAATATGGAAATTTTAAAAAGAAAGAAAAGAAATGAAATTCAGAAGAAGAATAGGTTTTGGGGGTAGGGAGGAGAGGGGAAAAAAATAAGATATGTAATGGAGATTGCAACCCAACCATTACTACTCAGTCTATGCAATTTACTCTTCCTCTCCAAAAAGAAAGAGATAGAAATGGTACTTTAAGTCATTAGTTACTGTCCTAGAACACAGCCTATCTGTTGAGTGTCTACCATATCCACAAGGTAATCTTGCAGCATGTGTGTGTAAGGGGAGGACATGGATCTGAGGGAAGGGAGAGAGAGAATTTTACCCGAATAACTGCTTCAGGTATGTGGGTCACAACTAGGTTATAACTTTTAAGGGTGCATCAACACTTGGCAAAGCCATGGGAAGGGCCAATATAGGCAAATAATGAGTAAAGGGATTATTATGATTGTCTTGGAGAAAAGCCAATAATTAGCTATTTGCAGAGGAGGAGGGATATGGCACATCTTCCCGCTCTTTGATTGTTGGTCACAATTTTGTTGGGGTCATACCAATAATGCCTGCAACCTACTATGGAGATCACTGCCAAAAAAAAAAAAAAAATCAGTGATTTGCAAGATGAAAAATTATTCCTCAATTGATAAATAGTCATATTGATAGTTAACAAAAGGATCTGAACAGGTAGTTAGTTCTCAGAGGAAGAAGTTAAAACTATATATAATCATATAAAAATCAAATATATAATTGTATAAAAATCAAATTACTATTGATTAGAGAAATGCAAATTAAAACACCTCACAACTATCAGATTGGCTAATATAACCAAAAAAGGAAAATGATAAATGTTAGAGAGGTTGTGGGAAAATTGGGACATGAATACACTGTGGGTGGAACTGTAAAATGATGCAACCATTCTGGAGAACAATATGGAACCAGGCCCAAAGGGCAATAAAACTATGCATACTTTTTGACCCAGCAATACCAATACTTTGTCTGTAATGCAAAGAAATTAGAGGTAACTAAAAAGGACCTATCTGTACAAAATTATTTTTAACAGCTCTTTGTTTAGTGGCAAAGAATTAGAAATAGAGAGGGTGTCCAACAATTAGGGAATGGCTGAACAAGTTATGATATATAGTTGTAATGGAATACTACTGTACTATTAAAAATAATGAACAGGATGAGTTCAGAAAAACCTGGAAAGACTTATAGGAACTGATGAAAAGTGAAGGGAGCAGAATCAAAAGAACACTATCTACAGTAACAGAAATATGTATGATGATCACCTGTGAAGGTCTGAATTATTATCAGTAAAGCAAGTTTCCAAGCACTCATGATAAAAAATGCTATCCATTGACAAAGAAAGAACTGTTTGATTGCAGATCAAAGAATGCTATTTTCCATTTTATTTCCTTTATGAGTTTTTTTCCAATATTTACATTTTTTTAGTTATATGTAGAAACAATTTTTGACAATTTTCTGACATTTTACAAAAAAAATTCTCTCTCTTCCTCTCTCCCTTAGGTGGTAAATAGACCGATATAGGTTATAACTGTACTTTCATGTTATACATATTTCCATCTTGCTCATGTAATGATAGAAGACCCTTCATTAATTTTTTTATTGTATGTGTGTCTTTTGTCACAACATGAGAAATATAGAAATAAGTATTGCATGAAAGCACTGGTATAACCTATATTAAACTATTTGCCTCCTGGAGGGAATGAGGAAGAGGGAGAATCTGTTTCATAAAATGTCAGAAAACAATTGTCAAAATTGTGTCCACACGTTGTTGAAAAAAATTTTAATTAGTCTAATCAAAGGTAAAAATAGTATGCAGGATGTTGTTTTAAGATTAACTCTAAGGCCACAAGATCCCAGATAGCCAACTTTGGAAATCAAATCAATAAATATTTATGAAGTTCCTATTGTATGCAGAATACTGTGCTAGGTATTGGGGAAGATACAAAGATATGTTAAGATATGGTCCCAGACCTTGTAGATCTTATAGGGTACAGGTAGTTAAAATACACAATAGCAAATGAAAAAATACACTGCAAAACAAATTGTAGTCTAAAATCTAAGAGGTAAGATTGTTATTAACCAGGAAGATCAAGGGAGTCTTTGATTAGCTTTAAAGGGTGGCTAGGAATTTCATAGACAAAGAACAGAGATAAGACATGGCCGTGCATTCCTATAATTCCTGAGGAGTAGGGTGGAGGATCATCTGAGCTATAGTAGGAATAGAGCTGAAAGGGTTCCACACTAAATCCAATGTGATGAACTCCTGGGAGTAGAAGGCTGCCAGACAGCATAGGGAAAGGCAAACTGATCCAGGCTAGAAAAATGGAGCAGGTCAAAGCTTCCATGTTGATCAGTTTTGGGAGTGGACTGTGAGTTGCTACTGTACTTCTGGCCCCCAAAAGATAGAGAAAACCAGTTTTAAAAAGAAAGCAATAGAATAGAATGGAATGGAATAGAATAGACTAGAATAAAGTAAAAAACAAAAACAAAAGTGGGAAGAAAGGGCATTCTAAAGCATTGGGAGTATCCCAAATAAGGTAGTGGGAGGGAAGATTTATTTGTTTTGACTGTCAAATGTAGAGTGCCTGGAGGAGAAGATTATGAAATAAGGCTAGAGAGATAGAATAGTATAAGAAAGGTCTTAAATGTTGGGCAAAAGAATAACAGTTTTATTCAGAAGGTAGTACAGAAACTTCTAACAATTCTGAGAAGAAAGGTAATGTTCAAATTTATTGTGTAGGAAAGATTAGTCTGACAGTGGTATGAAGGCAGCATTAGAAAAGGGAAGAGAATGAAGTTTGCAAGATCTGTAAGGAAATTATTGTAATAATCCTGGCAATCAGAAACTATACCAGGGTGGTTTTGGCCATGAGGATAAAGAGGACAGAGTGAATGTGAGAGATATTGAGAAGATGGAACCAATAGGTTGTAATAACTGATTGAATGTGAGATAGAACAGTTAAAAATAACCTCGAGGTTACAAGTGATGGAGATTTTCTACTATAGGAAGAAATAGTGCAGTCCAAGGGGCAAAAACATTTAGGGATAAAGATAAGGAGCTCAGTTTTTGACATATTGAGTAGGATGAATTGATAGGAGGTTCAGGTGATGTCTCATCAACTGATGGAGATGCTGTTCTGGAGTTCAGAAAACAGGTCAGGACTAGAGAGATTTTGGATACATGTGAGGAGGTGGTAGTTGCAGTTGTGGGAGGGAGAGAGATTGTCAAAGGAGAGGATGAATATATAATTTTTAAAGAGGGTCAAAAATAGTTCCTTGAACAAATTCAAGTGTGTCCACATACTTGTAATATTACCTGTAGTTTGGGTCACTAAACTTCAAGAAAGATATAGGTGAGGCAAATTAATCTCAGAGAAAGGCTACTGAATTAAGACATGGAGAAATCAGTTGTATAATGAAAAGCCTCTTTAAATTCACCCACAAGTCAAGACATCATTCTGTGATGTCATTGATCTACTTTGAAAATAAAGGATGAACAACAATAAAGGAATACCAAGTCAAAAACCAAATAGTCCTTGCCCTCACAGAGCTTTATATTCTACTGGTAGTGATAATAATAATAACTTGCCTTCAAACAATGTGTCTTTACAGCTAGAAGTCTAAGGAAAAAGACAGAATCAAGTTCAATGAATTCATAAAGGGGTTATTCAAGAGGGGTTAACATCATCATGTTCAGAAAAGCCTAGATATAAAATAAATATCCTCCATTTCCTGAAATCTTGCAAGGAAGTCTTACTTTGCCCAATGCGGTGAAAACTTAAAGCTTTATAACACCAAAAGGTGCTACAGGGGTAAATAAAATAAGCTGAACAAAAGTGAAGCAGCATGATAGAGAAGAGAGAACACAACTAAGAGATGAGTTCTGAGTCTAATCTTTCTTATTTTTGACGTTTAAGAGCTAAATGACTCTGACAAGTCATTTAACATCTCTGGACCTCAGTTTCCTCATCTGTAAGATTGGGAAATTAATAACCTAATGCATTTCTTAAAGTTCTATAGAATTATGAACAACAATGATAAGTAATGAATATTCTAGTAAAAATATTAGCTATATTTAGAGTAATGTGCTGCCCCCTAATGGTAGCCCTGCTTTGGGCATTTCAGTTGAAGGCATGGACAGCTCCCTTTTCTCTCTCAGGACCATATAGAGATACTCTTTGTCTGCTACCTGAAGATTGGATAGAAATTTGAGCATGCATGGTTATCCTCTGCCTGCTTCTAGTTATGTATAACTCATTACTGGATTGAGACTCCCTGGTCATTTGCTAAGCTGGAAAAGATAGTGACTCATTTTACCCTTGGCTAGTAGGTTTTTTGGAGAAGACAAGATGTGATAGCCGTTAGAGGTGGCAGAAAAGGTCCTTACTTACTTGGTCTGGCATGATGGTGAGGCTCTGGTCCTCTATGTCCTCTACTGATGTGAAATAGAAACTTAATCCCTGGTTTCCTGTCACAAGAAAACCTTGGTTATCTTTTCTCTCCTTTTGTGTTTCTTTTCCTCTAGCATCTTGTGAAAATCCAAAGGACCTAGAAGTGCTGCATATGCTTGAGACAATGGCAGTATCTACTGAAGTGGAAATCAGATTGGCTTGGGAAGTGTACTAGGGTTAAATTGAAGAGGCTTTGTATTCTGGACTTTCAAACAGTTAGATATCTATCTTTTCCTTAGATAGTAGGGAGCTATTGAAGCTTGTTGAATTTTCAGTGTGATCACTTATACAATAGAAATCAACAAATGCTATACATCAGGGCTCAATTGATTGCTTTTGTGATTGTCTAGACTTAAGAAAGTGATAGAGAAAATGTTAATAATGCAGATTAAACTTAAAACATGTGTGGTGACATGATCAGAATGGAAATATGTTTTGCTTGATTACACATTATTACTCAGATGAAATTGCTTGCCATCTCAGGGCGGGGGGCAGAGAAGAGAGAGGGAGAAAGTTTGGTCTCAAAATTTTTGAAAACATATGGTAAAAATTTTGATTGCATGTAATTGGGGAAAATAAGATATAAAAATGTGTTATAAGTATATATTTTTCATGGAAAGCTGGTTTTTAAATATTTACCCAGCATACCCCTGACTATAGGACAAACAACATGTATACATATAATTATGATACAAATAAAAACGATGGAGATCTCGCCATCAGCTGAAGAGATCAGGAAAGGCATCGTGGATGTGACATTTCAGCTGGGTTAAAAGGAAGGGTAGGATATGAGCAGGTGGAGATGTATGTGGATAGGAAGGAATGAGGAGCTCATTCCAGTTGTGCGGGATAGTGAAGAGCTAAGATTCAGCAATAGGAGAAGGCATGAGGAGATCCAGGGGATAGCGAATGGTCCAATTTGGCTGGGACACAGGAGTCTGAAACCCTAAATAACATGACTGAACATCTTATTTCCCCAACTAGTTTGCCAATGTCTCAGGGGTAGTGACTGTGACTGCTTGTCTGCTTTCCAACAAAAACAACACATTTATATAGCACTTTGCAATTTACACTTAGCACCTACTAGAGTCTCGCATCACAGGTGTGCCTTAAATGCTCAGCCAGTCAGTGAGTAAATATAATGGGGAAGAATGAGTAAAGGAAGTCCGAGACTCAAAGGCTAGCATCTTCAGGCAAAAGTAATCCCATTTTGGCTAATGGTGTTCAAAATTTCTCTCTTTAGTCCTGCCTTGCCCCTTTGGAATAAGACAACGAGTTCCCTACTTTGTGTCTCCAAATTGGATTTAAAGTCATCCTGTGGTGCCTCATCAAGGCATGGAGGTGACCCTCACCTTGATGGCTAAGCCAGGGGAATGTAAGCTTTGGTAGGTCCTATACAGCCAGCATTGCTTTGAATATGGACCTGGCCAAGAATTTCTGTCTGAGATCCAGATCAAGGAGAACTTCTCTATCTTAGAATTATGACCACTAGATTTTTTTTTAAGCACAGTAAATTATGAGACTGTCTACCATAGTATAAAAAGGTTGCAATCTATATAGATGGAATACTCACAACTATGAAATCATGACCCTCTTGAATGTAATTACTGTGGAAGTTGTCTCAGATCAGCTTCGAAAGTCTCCTAGAGGTCTTGAATTCTGGGCTTTCAAGAAGTTAGAATCTTGTTCTAGATCAGTGATTCCCAAAGTGGGCGCCACCACCCCCTAGTGGGTGCTGCAGTGATCCAGGAAAGCGGTGATGGCCACAGGTGCATTTGGGGGCAGTGAATAACTGTAAGGGAGCGGTGATAGTATGTGACAGGGGGGCACTAAGTAATATTTTTTCTGGAAAAGGGGCGGTAGGCCAAAAAAGTTTGGGAACCACTGTTATAGATAGTAGGGAGATATTGAAGGTCCTTGTTCAGGGGAGTGAAATAATCAGAATGGTGCATTAGGGAAACTACTTGTGAATCAGTGTGAAGGATAGCTTGGTTAGAGGAAAGACTGGAGATAAGAGGAGGCTACTTCATTAAACTGAGCAAGTAGGCCATTGAGATAAGTAAGGGGCATTGAGGAACATCTTTGACTTCAGAGGTTGACATCAGGGTGTACAATCAGAATGTCACTCTGTGCCCTTGTTAGAAGCAAAACCCTAGGCTAAGCAGTCCATGAGTCTGATTCCAGAAGACATCTCTGATGGTATTGTTAAAGAGGACAACTAGAATATGGCTCTCAACAACAATACGACGAAAACAATAGTAATTAAATCTGTTCTCAGACACTTCCTAGCTGTGTGATCCTGGGCAAGTCACTTAACTCCTATTGCCTAGCCCTTAACCCTCTTCTGCCTTGGAACGAATACTTAGTATTCCAAAATTCAAAAACAGAAGGTAAAATAAAAAAAAAAGAAAACAACAGCAAGCATTTATTAAGTGTATGTCAGGCACTGTGCTAAAGTACTCTCCATGAATTTCTCCTCTTCTGCTCAGGTATCTCCCCATGAAGCTCAAGGGTCTGTGGACATAAGGAAACAGGTGTTCTCTGCAGGAGTTGGGCTACACAGAGAAACTCTCACAAGCTGAAGTCTGGGAGGTAAGCCTAAGAATCAGTCTTGAAATCATTCTGTGTAAATCTTACCTTTGAGCTACCAAGACAATCAAGGCAGAGAGCTTAAGGGAAGTTAGGTCAAGACACTGTCCCAGCTCTTATGTTTAAATTACCGAGATGGTCTTGTTATTGTTTTCATTATTGAAAACATCCCCCAGCAGTCCCATTGCTGCCGCTGCCGCCTGTAGCTGAGACTGCAAAGAACGAAGTTTGAATTAGATTCCAAGCCAATGCGATTGTTTCTAGCCACGAGCTTCCTCGGAGGAGAGCTCAGAGAACTATGCTCCTGCTTCACATGGAAAGCACATCCACTCACCAGACACGGCCAGTGGAACGAGTTTTTCCAAAGGCCACAGAATTGGAGGTGTAGAAATTAGGACATGACAGAGAAGGAAGGGAAAGAAGGATAGAGGGAGGAGTTCTAGACATTTTCAGCATTGTCCTGGTATTTCCTTGGCCTCTTGTTAGGTGCCAAAGTGGGGGAAAACCCACAGAGGGGAGGGGAATGAGCTACCTCAGGAAGCAAAGATAGAACAGAACTGAGAGGAGAGTAAAACTGCTCTGGGCAGCAGCTCAGGAATGCCACTTCAGCTGTTTAAATGCTATGGCTGGCTGTTCAAAATGATTGTTATCTGGAGGCTTAAATTCTGCTGATTCGATCGCTCTTATTTGGATTTTTGAATTATTCTTGGCAAGATAACAAGTCTCTTTCAAAACATTAAATTGGATGAAAATCTCTGCTGGAGGTCTCTAGCTCAGTTTAATTTTCCGTAGCTTTCCTGTCAAAAGATCTAATGAGAAATCCACATGAAAGGGTTTAATTGGGATTTCTCTAATTCCCCAACCTAAGGCCCTTTGTACATGGGGCAAGCACGAAGCTTAACGTTCAGTTATTCTCATTGGGTTGAGCACAGCAAACCTTACTCCTGACCTTCAGACCACCTGCAACTTCACAGTCTATTAAATGCTGAGCATTAATTACGGAGCTTGATTTTAGCTTGTTTTGTGGGTAATTTTAATACACTTCTTAGCTTCCTCTAGGTCCATTTAAGGATGCTTGTTAAACTTTTAGCATTGCCATATGGGGATAGGTAACAGGAATTCAATAACATGGCATTGTTCTTTATAGGCAAACCTTGGGAAGCATGTACCAAAGTAGGTAGGAAATGGCCCCTGGAAAAATTTGTGCAATGGAGGGGTTACAAGGGAAGTGTCTTACATTTCTCACAAAGATCATAATGAAATAGAGAAAGCACTGGATTTAGGTTCAAATGCTGACTGCCACTCACTATGTTTAAGACCTTGGAAATCATTTAATTTCTCCCGGCTCTAGTTTGCTCATCTATAAAATAAAGGGTTGAATGAGATACTGTATGAGGCACCTTCCAGACTATAATTCCACAAGTTTATTATTATCTCTTACCATACTTATGAGCTCTAAATCTGATGATCTCTGAATTTACTCTCTATGTGATGTGATCATGAACAAGTTGATCACTTCTTTGAACTTCAGTTCACTGAGCCATCTATAGAAAGGAAATAATACCACTATTAGCCTTATTTCCCAAGATAATGAGGGAAAAAAGCAAAGAATCTATATGTTCTAAAATATTTATAGCAGCTTTCTTTGTGGCAGCAAAGAACTGGAAATTTAGGGGATGTCCATTAAGTGGGCAATGGCTAAACAAATTGTGGTGTATGATTGTGATGGAATACAACTGATACAGGTTAATTTTAATACATGGAAAGACCTATGTGGAATTATGAAGAGTAAAACAAGCAGAGAAAATGAGAGAGAACAAAGCACTGGGGCAGGAGGACTGAGAAAGTGGATGCGTTTCAAGGCAAAGTTTATTGATTATGGTTTCCATTTTATAGATAGTGCAAAAACAAGCTGAGAGCTTAGGTAAGCTTTCACATACACAGTGAAAGGTAATGATCAACTAATGATTTATAAGGTAGTACAATGGATTTGGTTTACCTCCTTGAATCTAGACAGAGTTTTCTATAGGCTAATAAATCAATATGTAACCATCTAACCCAGCTTCCCAAAGAAGGCATATATGAGTGATTTTGTAGGAACAATCAGTTACAGTGGGAGGGATAGAGAAGATGGAGTTTGAGGCCTCAGGTGAGAAGTGAACTACCTGTCTAACTTTAGCTGAGCTATGGCTTTGATTTTACTAAGTGTCTATGTCCTCCAGAGCTTTGCTCCATGGAGTCTCAGGCTTTCTGTCATATATATTTATATCTCTCTATCTTTGCATATATATATATATATATACATATATATAGTTAGTTAAATGATGCCTTTTCTAATGGGAGGAGAAGGAGAGTGGGAGATAACTGGGAATTTTAAAGTAACAAATAATGAATAAATTTTTTAGAAGATAGAAATAACAAGCAGGTTGTGAAGAAAATTCTTTGTAAACTATATAATACTAGAGAGATGTGAACTATTATTATCATCCCTCACTGAAAAAGGGAGATTTTCCCATCTCTCTCATCATTGCCACAGTAGCAAAGTGAATAGAGTGCTAGACCTGAAGTCAGGGAGACTTGAGTTCAAACCTGTCTTCAGACACTCACTAGCTATGTGACCCTGGGCAAGTCATTTAACCTTGTTTTCCTTAGTTTCCTCATCCATAAAATGAGCTTGAGAAGAAAAATGTGTAATCATTTTAGTATCTTTGCCAAGAAAATCTCAAATGAATTTACAAAGAGTCTGACACCACTGAAACAACTGAATATCATTGCCATTATTGGCAACAAAAATGATGTGCTAATTTCTGAGTTTCACATGTTCCAATATACCTGGGCATGCTTCCTTCCCTCTAGAAGTTTTAAATCTAAATCATCTAATCCATGCCACACAAGGACCTTAATTTGTTACATCCCTAGTATCTGAGAGTGCCGCCCCTGATATGTCAGCCACCTTCTCTCTGTCTAATTATTGATTTAAGGAGTTCTCCTAAGGAGTTTCTCAGTGATGATCTTGGCTCTTTTGAGGGAAGGGGTAGGCTTTTACCATCCTTCAAAATGAGATAAGATTCTCTTGCCAAGTGAGCTGCTTGTTACCCAGTGTGGAGAGGAAGGTCATCAGAACAATATTAACTGGCTCAGGGTTCTTTCAATCAAGAGAGGCTGGAAAAAGTGTAGAGCCAGTTCCTCTTGGCAGTGTTCCCACTCTCAGTGATACTGGGATCTACTGGTCCTGGAATAAATCTGGGAGGAATGTAAGACAAGAGACTAGACTCAATCTGCACAAAAATATGAGATTCATGGACTCTAGCCTGCTCACTCTGACTCATGTCTGAACCACAGTAAAAAGTTATCAAGGAATCCATGAGTGACCCAATATTAATGATGGCCCCGAATTAATTGAATCAGGAGGGTGAAGCATGGCAGGCAATTGCTTTTAATGGTAATTCTAAGCACAGAGCTCACTGCTAGGGAGCCTAGCCTGCTTGAGTCCTTTGAGACAGCAGCACATAGCTTTCGATGAAGCTTTGGCTCCCAGCCCCCTTCTGAACTTAGCTTGCCTATAAAGCCTCACTATAAAGATAAAGTGACCTGTTACCCTTGGCTTTAAATCCACGGGGAAGGTATAAAAGCTTCTTGATGCATCAGCGCAAAAGGAAAGTTATAAAATGAGAAAAGTTGCTAGGGAGTTTCAGCGTTAGGTGGTTGAGCAATTCTGGGGAATGTGACTGCAGAATTTCTGTAAAAGTGTGTTACAGACTTCACTGCAAATATTGTCAGAGGAATGATAGTATAGTGGAACCTCTTACCCTGCCCCAGCAAATTCATAGAAATAGGATAAAGATTCAAATCCTCACTATAAATTAATTGTTGTTGATCTTGGTGAAGTTACTTAATTCAACTTAATAAACATTTATTAAGTGCCTACTATGTGCCAGGCACTGTGCTAAGCACAGGAATACAATTGATAAAAATAAATATAGTCCCTGCCCTCAAGGAACTTACAGTCATCCAAAGGGAGGTAGGAAAGTAGGGAAGGAAGGGATGAGACACCAGAGAGTATCTTGTTCTGTAGTACTAAAAGCAGGCAGAGTAGCAGATACAAAGTGGAATGAGCAGAGATAACCCAGTTTCTGCCCTCTATAAAGGACAGCACTGGGTGGAGGTGGGGTGGGATGCTGTTCTGTCCTCCAATGCTCCAATCAAAGGGAGGAAGTTATCAATCAAGTTAAGGGAGGTGTTATCAATCAAGGCTTGAGTTATCAATGTGATGGTGAGTTTAGGAGTGATGAGCTTATCCTAGGAGGGGCATCTTGTTCTGGGCAGGGCAATAGAAGCAAAGTAGAATGGGCATGATTCCTTTTGGTTCCAGTTTCATAATCTATAAAACAAAATGATTAAACAAGTTAATCTTTAAGGCCCCTTCTAGGACTCAAACTATGATCCCATAGACTTGTGCCTTTTCTTCATCCTACTGCAACCAACCAAAATATATGTGGGATAGAGGAGAACTAACCAGGGGTATTTAGCAACTCAGTACACTGGAAAGAACACTGGACTTGGAATCAGGTGTCATGAGTTCAAATCCCAGCTTTACTTCTTGCTATTTGTCAGTCAATAAACATTTATTATTTAATANATGGCTTTGATTTTACTAAGTGTCTATGTCCTCCAGAGCTTTGCTCCATGGAGTCTCAGGCTTTCTGTCATATATATTTATATCTCTCTATCTTTGCATATATATATATATATATACATATATATAGTTAGTTAAATGATGCCTTTTCTAATGGGAGGAGAAGGAGAGTGGGAGATAACTGGGAATTTTAAAGTAACAAATAATGAATAAATTTTTTAGAAGATAGAAATAACAAGCAGGTTGTGAAGAAAATTCTTTGTAAACTATATAATACTAGAGAGATGTGAACTATTATTATCATCCCTCACTGAAAAAGGGAGGTTTTCCCATCTCTCTCATCATTGCCACAGTAGCAAAGTGAATAGAGTGCTAGACCTGAAGTCAGGGAGATTTGAGTTCAAACCTGTCTTCAGACACTCACTAGCTATGTGACCCTGGGCAAGTCATTTAACCTTGTTTTCCTTAGTTTCCTCATCCATAAAATGAGCTTGAGAAGAAAAATGTGTAATCATTTTAGTATCTTTGCCAAGAAAATCTCAAATGAATTTACAAAGAGTCTGACACCACTGAAACAACTGAATATCATTGCCATTATTGGCAACAAAAATGATGTGCTAACTTCTGAGTTTCACATGTTCCAATATACCTGGGCATGCTTCCTTCCCTCTAGAAGTTTTAAATCTAAATCATCTAATCCATGCCACACAAGGACCTTAATTTGTTACATCCCTAGTATCTGAGAGTGCCGCCCCTGATATGTCAGCCACCTTCTCTATCTGTCTAATTATTGATTTAAGGAGTTCTCCTAAGGAGTTTCTCAGTGATGATCTTGGCTCTTTTGAGGGAAGGGGTAGGCTTTTACCATCCTTCGAAATGAGATAAGATTCTCTTGCCAAGTGAGCTG
This sequence comes from Gracilinanus agilis, assembly GCF_016433145.1. NCBI lineage: Eukaryota > Metazoa > Chordata > Mammalia > Didelphimorphia > Didelphidae > Gracilinanus > Gracilinanus agilis. The sequence goes on from NC_058131.1 coordinate 302,020,925, forward strand.
CTTGTTATCCAGTGTGGAGAGGAAGGTCATCAGAACAATATTAACTGGCTCAGGGTTCTTTCAATCAAGAGAGGCTGGAAAAAGTGTAGAGCCAGTTCCTCTTGGCAGTGTTCCCACTCTCAGTGATACTGGGATCTACTGGTCCTGGAATAAATCTGGGAGGAATGTAAGACAAGAGACTAGACTCAATCTGCACAAAAAATATGAGATTCATGGACTCTAGCCTGCTCACTCTGACTCATGTCTGAACCACAGTAAAAAGTTATCAAGGAATCCATGAGTGACCCAATATTAATGATGGCCCCGAATTAATTGAATCAGGAGGGTGAAGCATGGCAGGCAATTGCTTTTAATGGTAATTCTAAGCACAGAGCTCACTGCTAGGGAGCCTAGCCTGCTTGAGTCCTTTGAGACAGCAGCACATAGCTTTCGATGAAGCTTTGGCTCCCAGCCCCCTTCTGAACTTAGCTTGCCTATAAAGCCTCACTATAAAGATAAAGTGACCTGTTACCCTTGGCTTTAAATCCACAGGGAAGGTATAAAAGCTTCTTGATGCATCAGCGCAAAAGGAAAGTTATAAAATGAGAAAAGTTGCTAGGGAGTTTCAGCGTTAGGTGGTTGAGCAATTCTGGGGAATGTGACTGCAGAATTTCTGTAAAAGTATGTTACAGACTTCACTGCAAATATTGTCAGAGGAATGATAGTATAGTGGAACCTCTTACCCTGCCCCAGCGAATTCATAGAAATAGGATAAAGATTCAAATCCTCACTATAAATTAATTGTTGTTGATCTTGGTGAAGTTACTTAATTCAACTTAATAAACATTTATTAAGTGCCTACTATGTGCCAGGCACTATGCTAAGCACAGGAATACAATTGATAAAAATAAATATAGTCCCTGCCCTCAAGGAACTTACAGTCATCCAAAGGGAGGTAGGAAAGTAGGGAAGGAAGGGATGAGACACCAGAGAGTATCTTGTTCTGTAGTACTAAAAGCAGGCAGAGTAGCAGATACAAAGTGGAATGAGCAGAGATAACCCAGTTTCTGCCCTCTATAAAGGACAGCACTGGGTGGAGGTGGGGTGGGATGCTGTTCTGTCCTCCAATGCTCCAATCAAAGGGAGGAAGTTATCAATCAAGTTAAGGGAGGTGTTATCAATCAAGGCTTGAGTTATCAATGTGATGGTGAGTTTAGGAGTGATGAGCTTATCCTAGGAGGGGCATCTTGTTCTGGGCAGGGCAATAGAAGCAAAGTAGAATGGGCATGATTCCTTTTGGTTCCAGTTTCATAATCTATAAAACAAAATGATTAAACAAGTTAATCTTTAAGGCCCCTTCTAGGACTCAAACTATGATCCCATAGACTTGTGCCTTTTCTTCATCCTACTGCAACCAACCAAAATATATGTGGGATAGAGGAGAACTAACCAGGGGTATTTAGCAACTCAGTACACTGGAAAGAACACTGGACTTGGAATCAGGTGTCATGAGTTCAAATCCCAGCTTTACTTCTTGCTATTTGTCAGTCAATAAACATTTATTATTTAATACCTACTATGTGCCAGGCACCATGCTGAGCACTGGGGATAGAACTACCCTCAAGAAGACAACACACCAAAGGAAGCTGGAAAGTCTGGTGGGAGGGGGAACGGAGTGATACCTAGCACTAAGGAATGATGGAAAAATCCAGAGAAGTCTCAAAACACTATAACTGGTGGTAAATGGGAAGAAGACTGTGCTGGACCCCTTCTTTAAACAAAAGCTCAGACCTCCAGTCAGATGTTCCAATCAGAAAGTTATCTAGTCCTCTCAAGTCCTTGGCAAGCTATCAAATGACTCAATATTGGAAACTGGTACTATTTTCTTAGTAACGATGACATTAAAGAGGAAACTTTACCGTCTTCTTTGCCTCTGCAGCCTAAGGATTATGAGACTTTTTCATCTGTTTTACAGCTGAAGTATTCTATCTATTTCTTCCCTATTAAAATATTAGCTCCTTCAAAGTAAGGGACTGTCTTACTTTTCTTCTTGTATCCTTAGTATTCAGCACAATGCTTTGCACATAGTAAATTAAAAAAAATTCATTCCTTCATTAATATATGGAAGACAAAAATAGCTTCATATTACCTTACTATAATGCAAGCTTCTTGAGGTCAAGGATTCATTTTGATTTTTCTTTGGAACTCTAAACTTAACAGTTTCAGTTCTGAGAATATAACAGGTGCTAAACAAATGCGATGTTTTTTGTTTTTGTTTTGTTTTGTTTTTAAGTAGAAGCATTGTCTGGTTCTAGGATTTAGGTAATAGGAATAGAGATTTTCTACATAGCCCTGACAATGGGCCCTTAAAACAGATCATCATTCAAAAATAAAGGCGGTGTTACACAATGGAAATACCCCTTTACTGAAAGTCAGGAGAACAATGTTCTAGTTCTGATTCTGCCACTAACTTGGTCTGTAATCTTGGGCAAGTCCCTTTAGCTCTGTTTCCTCCTCTGGAAAATTAGGACATTTGAAGTCAATTTTTCAGTGACCTCTAATATCCTTTCCAGCTCTGCCATGTTCTGACTATTCTAAGACCCTCTGAAAGTAGAAAGCCTGGTCCTATATTTCAAGTATGGTTTCAGAAATTAAGACAGTTCCAGAAACCCACAGGCCCCTGTGGCAGGGCTTTTGTTGTGCATTTATCTGTAAATCTCCTTGATTTTATTTAATTCAATAAAAGAAATTCAATAAGCATTTATTAACCAACTATACTCAAAGCATTGTTCTAGATTTTAGGGATACAGAGAAAGGAATGAAATGGTCCCTCCCTTTAAGGACTTTACATTCTACTACACGAAATAACCCTTACACAAATTAGTATAGAGCAAGACAAAAGCTTTAGCACCTCAGGATCTGAGGGATGGCTAAGGAGATAGTCCCTGAGATGAGTATTGAAGAAAGTAGGGATTCTATGAGTTCAAGATAAGGAAGTAGCACATTTCAACCAAAGGGACAGTCTTGTGAGAATGTAAAGCAATAGGGGATAGAGTATCAAGTTCAGGGAATAACTAATAGTTCAGTTTGATTGGAATGTAAAGTTAATTAAACAAGGCTTAAAAATTGGGTCAGAACTAAACTGTGGAAGTCCTTATTAATATAAGGAAAGCCAGGAAAAGGAGTTTATATTTTAGCCCAAAGGCAATGGGAAAACATCAAAGGTTTTAGAGCAATGAAAGATCATGGATAGAACTATGCCTTTGGAATGTTATAGTGGGAGAGGGATTCAAGAGAGGTGAGACTAGAATTAGGGAAATAGGTGAAGTAGCAATTGCAATATTCTAGAGAAAAGGTCTTGAATCAGGTAGTGGCTATTTGAATAAAGAAAACTAGGGGGGCAGCTGGGTAGCTCAGTGGAGTGAGAGTCAGGCCTAGAGACAGGAGGTCCTAGGTTCAAACCCGGCCTCAGCCACTTCCCAGCTGTGTGACCCTGGGCAAGTCACTTGATCCCCATTGCCCACCCTTACCAATCTTCCACCTATGAGAAAATACACCGAAGTACAAGGGTTTAAAAAAAAAAAAAAGAAAACTAGAAGGATATAAATTGAGATATTGTGGCTATTGTTGCCTTATAGCAAAAGAATATTGGAACTGTTTGAGTTATCAGGTATACAACAACAAGGCCCATTGTTTCTTTTGATTAAGGCAATGTCTTTTATTTACTGAACAAAGACAATTCTGGATAACCTTGATGATGAAACTAGCAGAGTGGTATGAGACATTGCCTTATCAAAATGAATCATAAATGAATGTCTAGAAAAATGGAATTTATTATCAGTCAGGTCCAATTTTTAAAACCTCAATTCCAATTTCCAGCTTTATGTCACTTAACTATGCCCCTCTGGTCACTCTACCAAAATAGTTGATGCTCAGACTATTTAAATGTTATCTCTGCTTTCTTCCTTCATACAAGCTATCCTCAATGCCTGGAATTCACTAACTCTTTATCTTTGCCTTATAGAGGTTTTGTCTTCCTTTAATATTCAGATCAGCTATTACTCCCTCTCCCTGATTCCTCAGTTATTGATGATTTTCCCCTCCCTCTATTTTTTCCCAGAGCATTTTGTTTGATGCCTCTCTGATATTTCCAGGAATAAGTACACAATCTTCTGTTTTCTATTCAGAACCCTTAACAACTTGGTTCTCTCTTCCCTTTCCAGTCTTCTTATATACTTTATTACCTTTTTATAAATTTTTTTAACAGTAAGTTTCTTGCTATTCCTTGATTATGACATTCCACCCCTAAATCCTAGCATTTTCATTGGCTGTCCTACATGAATGGAATTCCTTCCATCCTTATCTCTGTTTCTTGGATTTCCTGCTTTCCTCAAATTTCAGCTAAAAGTCAGTCTTCTGCAAGAGAGTTCTCCTAATCCTCAATGTTAGTGCTTCCCCTTAGTTGAATATTAATTGATTGTATCCATATATATCTGATTTTGCACATAGTTGTTTGCATATTGTCTTTCTCAATAGACTGTGAAAATCTTGAGAACATGAACTTTTTTTTTTTTTCATTTCAGACGGTCTTTTAATAGGCTTCGTAAAGCCAAAGAAAACTGTATACAAGAATTCCTTAACCACTTCAAATACAATATCAATGGAATATGCATACTTCTTCCAGTAAAAAAAGGACAATATAAATAAACATTTTCAAGAACCTCTTTTATGGAAAGTTTGCAAGTCTATTTCTGGGTAATTTACAGTATACAGTAAAAATACCTTTATGCAGAGTGAACATACAAGCAGTTTCTCTTTAGATATACCAAGGTGGTCTGCCTCTCCACAAACCCTCACGGCTGCATTCCTACCTTGCTACACTAAAGGAAGGTTACAAAAAGTTGAAGGTAACGCACTTAAAAAAAAAATAAAAATAAAAAAATAAAACAGAAAATAAAACAAAAACAAACAAAAAAAAGCCAAACCTCCACAGCTTGTTCAGCTTCCCGTGAACAATGAATTTAAGGTCCTTTTCTAGCTCAAAGAAAACCGAACCAGGGCCCCCAATTTCACAAGTTTTGTTGTAAAAAGATTAAAAAAAATTTTTTTAAACAAAACCAAAAGAAAAAAAAACAATAAAGAAAACCACCACACCTTGGCTCATGACGAAAAGAAAAAAAATCCGAAGTGCTTTCAAAATGCTTTTTAAAAAAAACACTCGTGAACAGACAAGAGCTTTCTTAAAAGAAAAGTCTAATTAGGCCATCTCATGTCCGAAGCTGTCAGGCTGTGTTTGACAAGATCAGAACTGATAATACTACAAAAGTGAATACAAGTAGATGGGTACTACACAATAACGATTCAGCGAAGCTCCAAAAATCTTTATAAATACAGCCATTGGAAGGATGATCTTGATTCAGGAAGGATTTTTACTCGTTGTGTGTAGCATAACTGTCATAGCTGTCTCTGTAAGACCCTCCTGAAGACCGGTCACCATAGCCTCCTTGACTCCTGCTGCTGCTGTAATAGTCTCTGGAACTTCCATATCCACCACTTCTCGATTCAAATCTGCTCCCCCCATAACCGCGGTCTCCACCTCCTCTAGAAAAACCACGGCCTCGACCCCTGCCTCCACGGAAGAAGCCTCAGCCACTGGATGAACCCCCTCGATATCCGCGGGACCGATTTTCTGATGATTTGCCTGCCTGGTCAACTCTAATCTGCCGCCCATCAACAGACTTTCCATTCATGGCCATCATGGCATCTTTAGCATCATCTATGTTCTCAAATGTGACAAAGCCAAAACCTCTGGATCTCTGAGTCTCCCTGTCTTTCACAACAACAACTTCAGCAATCTGTCCATACTTTGAGAAGACTTGTTCCAATGACTGTTCATTAGTATCAAAACTCAGTCCACCAACAAAGAGTTTTCCTTCATCTGATGCCATCTTGACCGGTGTGTAGGATAGGACGGGAAGGATAAGCGGTGTCAGCAGACAGACCAGAGTGACCTGAGCCTCCTAACGGGAAAATGAGAACATGAACTTTTACCTTTTTTTAACAACCCCAGTACTTGGCACAACACATGCACATAGTAAGGTCTTAATAAATTACTATTGACTTGACTTTCCTTTGCTCCCTTCCTTCTCTAATTTGTATTATTCTTATATACATGTATGCCATAATTCTTCAACAGAATGTAAGCTTGAAGGCCAGGGGATTTTATTTTGTCTTTATATTTCAGTTGTCTAGTACAATACCTTGCTCACATTGTGTATTTCATAAATGTTGGTTGAACTGAAACAAGCCAAGAAGATCTAAACTCTTAATTATATACAGATGCAGAAGACACAGTCCTTTCTTTCAAGAAGCCTACCCGTGAGCATAGGAAATAAACTTTAAGCTCAGATAAATATGATACAAAGTTTAATTATAAGCTTCTAAAAAGACTAAAAAGTGTTCTGAAATTGTGGGATGGAGATGAATCCTAAATTCAGTGCTTTCACCAATTTACCAGAGTTTGCTCCATCTATAAAATAAGGGGACTCACCTTCTGCCAGAGAGGTGATGAACTTAAGATGCAAAAACGTTTATTTTCTGGCATGGCCAATGTGGGAATTTGTCTTGCTGGATTATACATGCTTTTGATGTGTGTTTTCTGGTCCTTTTTGTTGATAAGTTGTTGAGGGGTGGCCTGGTGGGAGAAATAGATTAGAAATGCTTGGAAATATGTTTTAAGAATAAAATAAGAGGTCAGGCTAGATGATCTCTTTGGTACCTTCTTGGCTATACTATTTTAGGATTCTGTGATCTGAAAGCTCTAGAAAGACATTTTCATCCTTTCATCTTTTCTTTTTATCAGTTAAGACTTTGATTTGGCAATATATACCATGATATATCTTACATTTATATAGTACCCTGTACATGAAAAGAAAATGGCAAATCACTAGTATTTTGCCAAGAAAACCCCAAACGGGGTCATGAAAAGTTAGACATGACTGAAGTGACTGAACAGCAACAACAACAATACATGATACAGGTATCTCCCAACCTAAATTTATAGAATCATAGCCTTTTTTTAGTTGGATTGAATCTCAGAGGCCATGAAGTTGAACCCTCCTATTTTTGGATGAGGTTGAAAGAGGGAAGTAGGTTGTCCAAGATATCACAGTGCAGTAATTGCTGGAGCTAGAAAACTAAGCAAGCCTTCTAATAATGAGTTTAGTGCTCTTTTCTTACACCATACTTTACTGCATGTGGAGAAAAGAGGTCTGAAATTACCTCATCTTAAAGATGAAGAGAGAAGTTCAGTGCCTTACCTAAGTTAGTGCTCAAACCTAGATATCCTGACTTGCTGTCAAGTACTTCCCACACTAAACTGTGCTGTTTAACCAGCTCATGAATCCTAGTTGGTATGCTAAAGGGAAGAAAATGCAAAATCTCTTTACTCATTCTGAATAAAATAAAGCTCAGAAAAAGAGCAAAGGTTTTTGATTTTTAGCCAACTGCATTATGGACACTGGGAATTGTTTCTTGATCTTGATCTCAGTCATAGCCCTCCTGCATGAACAGGAAGTTTGGATTAGTCAAAGAAACATCAAGAATGAGTTTGCTATTTTCAACATCTTCTTGGTTGCAATTTACAATTTAGCAACCCCAGTCAAGATCAAGAGTAACAATGGCCCTGCTCTATGGCTCTTCTGATGTTTTGTGATATCTCATGAATGTGTTTATAGTTCTTGTCTATTTGTTCTGAGAAAAAAAAAACTTGCAATTCTCTATTTGTTCATTTTTTTCACTTCTCTAAAAGAAATACCACTCAGCTTCTAGTAGCTGTGTTAAGACACAGCCACAATAGAACACTGATAATAGAAGAGATAAGGTACTTATTATGTCTAAACAGAGACAATCCATTTGTGAACACACCAAAATGTTTCTTAACTGAGCTAAATAAGGTTGTGGCCCAGAGAATACCAAATAGACATTTGCTCTATATTTTTTAGAATCACAGAATTAAAAAGGATCTTAAAGGAAATTTAGCCCCAAATCCTAAACTACTGGGATAAAAGCATTAAAAAAAACTCAAATCATTTAACCTTTCCTGGCCTCCTTTTTTTAATCTGTAAAGTGAAGGGATTGAACCAAATGGTCTCTAAAGTTCTTTTCAGTTATAAAATTTTATGTTCTAGGGCAGTGATGGGCAAACTACCCACATGTGGCCCCCCTGAAATGTTCTATCTGGCAGCAGGACATTATTCCTAATCTGAAGAATACAATGAGTAGGATACAGTACAATGAAACTTCGAAAGAGTTGCCTTAGAAACAGACTGACAGATGAGCATTTCCTTTCCTTTGGCCCCCCTCTTTAAAAAGTTGGCCTATAGGGCATTTCAAGTTTTGGCATGCTATATTCTAAGATCCTTTCTAGCTCTGACTCATTCCTTTTTCTGTTTTGTGCCCCTTTTAAACTGCAGCATTCTGTGTTTTAAGATCCCATTATAAATATGAAAAATGATAAAGGCTGCTATAATAATATAAATTAGTATTTTAATTAAAGCCATGCTGATAAAGTCATTAGACCACGCACTTGTAAGAATTCAAAACTGCTGCCCCAGCCATTATTGTTACCTCCCGTCTCTTCTAGAGTCTGCTAGCCAAGAGGGCGACTCCCTCCTAACCCAGGAGATTTAAACTGTCCTCTGCGTGGAGACGTAGGCATCCCCATGCCCAAAGAACAGGAAACGGAAACCTGTTGGAGCACAGGAAATGTAGTTTGATAGTTTCCACGTGTCCATAGAAAATATATATATACTTTTAGATGGCATCTCCCAAATTTCACTTTTACACCATACAATTCTAACATATCCTAGTAAGGTCTAAGGTCTCTTCTAGTTCTTAAATTCTATATTTGAGGTTCTAAAGTCATTTCTAGCTCTTCTGTGATTCCGATACCCCATGATTCTTTGATTCAACAATGATAGTTCAGAGGGGACATATGTTTATAAAACCAATGGTACTGAGTTATAAAGCATTAAATATGAGATAAAAATTACATTCTTTCTATATCATGGCATTAAGAAATGCTAACATTTCATTGATTCCTTTAAAAAATAAGACAACTTCTGCAAAATACATTGTGCAATAAAATTTGCATTGACTTTTCATAATGGTAAAGGGTTAATTCCTGGCATGGTAGGCATTGGGCTGTGGCCACTGTTTCCATTATATAATTCCACTCTATGCCAAAGACATAACCCTGATGAGAGATGTCATGCAGGCAGTAAAGTATGGTAGCAGAAAAAGGCCAGCTTTTCTCAGGCTTCCCAACCTACTAATTATTCATCCTGACAAGCTATTACCCAAATTCATTTCCAAAAAGTCACGAGAACTTGACGGGTCATAGCAATTGTGCTGCTCAGAATCTGGTGCAGATATTCTGCCAAATTAACCCTAATGGTACTCAAGCAAACCTATTTACAGACCTGCCTTTTCTTCAATGAGAGAAGCCTAGTGGGACTGAGTTCAGTACCTTGGAGAGAGGAACCCAATTAATGGTGTGGAAATGCATGAAGAAAAGGAAGTCAACAGATACCAGAGGGCATTCCTAGGACCTTCAGGGTCTTCATTAAGGATTCCTGCAAACATAGTTGGAACTATATAGCATAACTGTGGGCTCCTGGGAGACAGGGCAACAGACTCCCCGATCTGACATGCAGCAATCAGAAATTGGGGGCAAGTAGAAAGGAAGAGTAAGCGCTCTATTGATGGCACTGAAAGGTTGAGTTTCCAGTAATGATAGACTCTATCAACAGTGGCTACAATACAGAAATGAATATCCAACTTGAAAGTGGAGATACTGTAACTGATCTTTTCAGTCACTCCTTAACACATACATAAAAATTATCCACTAATTTAAGTCAGGACATCAAGAATCTGTGATTTTGGTAGTATAATAAAGATGCAGATTAAAAACCATGATTTAATAGCTAAGGCACAGAGAGCTGCTTTTAAGGCTCAGAGACGCTGTGACTTGTTCATGGTCATACAGTTTTTAAGTGCCAGAGGTGAGATTTGCACCAAGGCTTACCTGATTTCCAGGCCAGGTACTTTATCCCTTAAGCCAGGCTGTCTCTTAGTCACAATGTCACTTTCGAATATAAAGAGCAATCAAATATCCTGGCTCTGAAAGGACTTAGATTTCAAACACTATAACAAATAATAGCAATAATGGTTGACATTTATATAGCACTCAGCTTTCTCCTATGGTACTTGGACCCTTCTCTTGTAGAACTTGTACAGAATTTAGCACTTGAGTATATACTGCCTTACCTTTTTCTCTGATTGTTTCTAGTGTACAAGTCTTCTTTCCCTGGCTAGATTGTAGAACTCCCCCAGGGCAAAGACTCAGTCTTCTACTTCTTTTTAATTCCCTGCAATTTCTGGAACGGAACTAAACATACAGAGAACTTAATAAATATCTGCTAATCAATTGATAGAAGTAAGTTTACTAGCCTGGTCCTCATACTTAAGTGAAGGTTAGCCATTCAAAGTGACCACACATAACAATTATTGAAGGTCCCCAGTCTTGGCTCCCTTTTCCTTGGGTTATGCTATTTCCTATCTGAAGATCTCGCTTTTGTACCAAAATTGAACACAATCAATGTTCCAAATCTATCCCCAAATTCCAAAATTATCCAAAGTTTAAGGATTTCAGAAAAGAAAAGAAAGGGATGTGAATGCATTTATTTCTTCCCCCCCCAAACTATGGCATGGAAACAAATTTCATGCTCTAGCTTGAGTTTGAGGATCTTGCAAAATAATGCCAAACATTCAGAGAGCAGGGACTACAACTATGGAACTCTGGAGGGAGGTGGTTGTGAAGGGGAGTGGGGTGCTGCCCCATTAACATGCAATCCACAATAGGAACTATTATCTTAGCGATGAGAACAACGGGAGTGCTGCCAGGAAGTGGGGGTGGGTTACCACAGCAACAGAGATAAGTGAGAAGCACTGTTTCTATGGCAACAGAGAGCCAGTGAGAGTGTTCTCCTAGTCAGGATGGATAGGTGGGGACTATTGTCAACAAGACCATCCCATCATCTTGGGACTTACTTTGAGGGAGGTGGATTAACAAAGAACCAGAATGTCTTCCTCCCCAGTGAAGTTCACAGTTGTAAGATGGCACAAACCAGATTAGTTCCATCCTCCATCATCATATCAAGTCTCCCTCTTGAGCTACTAATCAGGCTTCTCTGATCCTACTGTTTACTGTCACTTGCTCTGGCATGTAGATGATGAAGTTGGTAAGAGTACCCAGCTTGAAGTCAGGAAGACCTGAGTTCAACTCCTGATTCAGATACTTACTAGCTGTTATGACCCTGGGCAAGTCACTTAACTCCTCTTAGCCTCAGTTTCCTCATCTATAAAATGGAGACAATAACAGCACTTCCATCACAAGCTTGTTGTGAAGGTCAAACGTGACAACACGTATAGTGCTTACAAGCCTCACAGCAAAATGTAAATGCTTTATTGCATATATATGCATTATTTTTATCAGTATTGATGTCCTTTGAATTTTCAGTTATACTCACTTGAAGGAAATTTTTCATTTGAAAATATAAACTTATCTAAGGTAATATTAACTTGGAATTTGCAAAGATGTCAACCTTGCAATGTGTGCATGACCACAGACAAGTTGCTTAACCACTCTGACCCTCAGTTTCTTCATCTATAACCTGGGAATTATACTAATTATTTCCTAGAGTTGCTGTGAGGCACGTATTTTGTAAACTGTAGTATACCATGTCAATGCAATTTATAAAATTAGCAACATCATGAATGTATGGAGCCTGGGAATATGAGATTGGTGAAAACCCATTTGTAATGTTTTCTTAGAGGTCCAGAATTTAAAATTATACCTCTGCTATTTCCTAGAAGGTAATCAATTGCATTGTAAAGGTGTTCCTATAAGTTCTGGAATTTTCTAGCTAGTTTGTTTGGTTAAAGATTATTAACTACCTGGCAGAGAGCCTGGATTAGATGGAATAGGTATAAAAAAGGTAGAATAAGAAAGCTAAAGTATTAAGATTCATTAAGCTTTGATGATAAAAGTGAAAAGAAAGGCAGCTAGTAGGCACAGTGGATGGAGTGCCCGGTCTGGAGTCAGGAAGTCCTCATTTCAAATCTGTCCTCAGACACTTACTAGCTGGGTGACTCTGGACAAGTTACTTAACCCTGTTTGCCTCAATTTCTTCATCTACAAAATGATCCAGAGAAGCAAATGGCAAATCACTCCTGTATCTTTGGCAAGAAAACCCCAAATGGGGGTCATGATGAGTTTGTCACAAATGAGGTTACTGAACAACAACAAATGAAACAAAAATAAAGATAAAACAAGTCTGAAGTGACCATATAACTGAAGATTTAATTTATATATCTGGAATACATCTACTATATGCATCAAGTACTGTAGGCTCCTAGATTGTAAGCTTAGTGAGAGTAGGGAACCAGCTCTTGTTTTTCTTCACACTTTACCAGAACTGAGCACATGATAAGCACTTACCTAGTTGCTGAGTGAATGTCTGGTTAAATGAGTATAAAATGAGCTTGATCTTTAATCTCATTCCTAAAACAGGAGTCTTAATGCAGTAATCAAGTCAAAGAGAACAACTTAAATCAGCCAGTTTCGCATCCATTTAAGACAACCTTTCAGAGAAGAGCAGTTAAAGAATATATGGATGCATTTGCCTTCAAGAGTCAGGTCTTATTTAGCTAAGAGTTTAAGATAAAAGAAGTAATCAGACTGAAATTATTGGTGAGACAGGTAAATTTCCCAAGTCTCCCTTATGACATTTACTTAATTCTACTGAAAAACAACATAGTACCATTATGAAACAATTAAGCACTCACTGTGTGCTGGGAGGAGATACAAAATTTAGATAAGCTATGACCCTTACCTTAATGAAGGTTACAATCTAATAGGAAGATAATACAATAAAATATTATATGATAAATGCATTAGAAAGTTATAAAATAAAATGCTGTATGAGGTCTGGAGGTAAAAATCATAATTGAAAAGAAAGATAAGGGAAGCCTTCTGGAAGGAGGAAGTTTAAGTTTGACTCTTTGTTAAAACCCTTACCTTCTGTTTTAGAATCAAAACTGTGTATTGATTCCGAGGCAGAAGAGTGGTAAGGGCTACGCAATGAGGGTTAAGTGTCTTGCCCAGGGTCACACAGCTAGGAAGTGTCTAAGGTCAGATTTGAACCTAGAACCTTCCATCTCTAGGGCTGACTCTCAATCCACTGAGCCACCCAACTGCCCCCTCCCTTTTTTAAACCTTTACTTTCTGTCTTAGAATCAATACTGTGTATTGGTTCCAAGGCAGAAGAGTGGTAAGGACATTTTTAAAGTTGGACTTTAAAGGAGGTTCAAGAATCGAAGAAGATGAGAAGGCATAGGGAAGGAAGTACTCAAACAAAGGCAGAACAGTGGGAGATCATATTGAAAAATCAGGTATAAGAAACAGAAAAATAATCTAGCTGGAATATTGAATGCACAGAAGGGAGTAATACTAGTTAATTATGAAAAGATGGGGTGATTCTTGTGGACAGTCTTGAATGTTGTGCAGACATTTGAACTTTACCCTGGAAACAATAGGGAACCACTAAAATTTTTGAGCAGAGAAGATAGATGTGACCAGGTCTCTGTATAAGAGAGCTTATTTGGGTAGCAGCATGAAGAATGCATAAGAGAAGAGAGAGTCATATGAAGAGGCTATTTAAATGGCCCAGGCAGGTAGTAATGAGAAGCTATACAGGTGGGTAGCAGTAAGAACAGAGTGGAAAGGATGGGGAAATAAAAAAGAAAGAGAAACATCCTGATTATTTGGCTTAGATTGTTTGTTCTATCAATAATTTAACAAGTATTCTTTCTATTCAATGCAAGAGCATTGATTGATTGTGTAACTATTATGTACCCATTACCCTTGGGGATAAGGAAGAAATCTGAAAAATGATAAAATTATGACAGGGAGCTCAAGATCTGTGTGTGCGTGTGCGTGTGTGCGTGCGTGCATGTATGTGTGAATACAGAACAGATATAAATGAAACAGACATGAAATAAATAGAGAACAATATGACAAGTGCTAAATGAAATATAATTACATGCCAACATTTATGAGAAAGGCCAAATAGCAAGTGCCTTTTCTCTTGGTAGCTCTTTAGCACTCAGACACCATGAGATAATTCTGTTGATCAGTGCATGGGGCATCTGGTCACCTTACCTATTGATTTTTAATAACTGAATAAATTGACAGACCAAGGCTCTTAAAGCACCGCTTCCTTCATATCACTACCCTAATAAAACTGCAATGGGTCTATCTGAGATTTTGCTTCTAATCATCTTGCTCCATGAGCTATCTCCTCTCTCTTGCTCCAATGTCTCAACAAAGAGACTCAATACTGTGTTTTTTTCTTACCTTTTTCTTACCTACTTTCAAAACACTGTTTCTTTGGTTTTAGAAAGACTTGCTCTTGATCCTTCTACCCCATTTATTCAATGTCTTATATTTCCTTTGTTTGAAAACTTGGTATTAGATCTAACTATTCCCTTTTCTTTACTTTTCATATTTAATTAGGTATCAAGTGGTCCACCTCTTCTTTGCCATTGTTGCCCAAGGCTTTTTAGCTGCTATCCCATGAAGTTTTGTCCTGCTTCTTTTTCTAATTCAAATAAATATTATCAATCTTTTAGAGTCAAATGACTCACAACCATGTGCCCAGGGGCTATTTACTACATTCTTGAGTCTTTCTTTTCTCATGCTTCTCAGTTTTGCCTAGGTTAGTCAATAAAGGAGTCTTTATTAATTGCATACTATGTGCCAGGCACCATGAGAAGCTTGTAGACGGAGAGGAGACAACATATAAACAACTATGTATAAATAAGTTATATTGGACAAATTGGAGGTAATCAAGAGAGAGAAGACACAAGTTTTAAGAGGGATCAGTAAATGCTTCTTGAAGAAGGTCCAATTGTAGCTGGGACTTGAAGGTGGCTCCCCAAGGACTGTTCTTCAAAGTCTGTTCTTCCTTAGGTTTCTCAGTAGAAAGTCCTCACATATTCCTTCTATCTGGGTTAAGATCAGTGATTTTCTTTCACTTCTTCCCTACTTCGGGGAAGACAACATGACTTACTATGCTTAGACATCAAACTGTGTCTTTCTGAGCCTGCAGGATCATCACATGCTACTTTTTGTCAGTCCTTTTGATTCTAACGAGAATAATAGCATCAGTTTTCACAACAACCCTGTGAAGAAAGTGCTATTATTATTCCCACATATCATGCTGTCTCACAATACTTCACACACTGCAGGTATTTAATAAATGTTTGTTGAATTTGTCTATAGTCCTTTGCCTGATGGCCATTACCTCCCTACCAATCCAATTTTATTCCACACTACTCTTTAATATATGCCCTCCACTTCAGCCTGGACATTAACACTCTATGACATGATGATGCCATATTTGTTCCTATCTCTGGGTCTTTTTATGTTTTTCTTCCAGATAGAATGCTTTCTCCCTTCCCCTTGACCTGCCCAAACCCTACCATCTTTCAGTGCTCAATTCAAGTCCCACCCTCCTCATCAAGTTTTCTCTAACACACAGAATCTCAGAGGCTCTTAAAGGTCATGTCTTTGAGTTCACACTTCAATAGACATTTTCTCTATGACAATTCTGATAAGAAGAGCTGCTGGACAGAGGCACAGAGGATAAAGAGAGATTACATTTGGAGGGCTGATTATTGGAGAGGGAGAAACCTGTGCATTTGCATAGTTGCTCTCCCTCTCCTTCTCCCAGGGAATTTTCTAACCCTAGAAATACCAGTAACAGGTCAGCCTTGATCAAATATTTTCTTGGAAGGACTACCTAGCCAAATTCTTAGACCAAGCCTCTAGGACCCAGTGGAGGAGTTAAGTAGATTATATCAAACCCTTCAACCCAATTAAGAGTTTCTGGGCCAATGCACATAAATCATCAGCATTTCTATGTATTTCCAACACATCACAGCAGCAAGAGGTAGAAAGTGAAACTCCATTTAAAATCACCCTAGACAACATAAAATACTTAGGAATCTATCTACCAAAACAAACACAGGAATTATACGAACACAACTACAAAACACCTTCCAAATAATTAAAACTAGATCTAAACAATTAGAAAAACATTGATTGCTCATGGGTAGGAGAAGCTAACATAAAAGTGACTATTCTACAAAAATGACCATTCTACCCAAATTAATTTACTTATTTAGTGCCATACCTATAAAACTACCAAGAAACTTTTTTACAGAATTAGAAAAAACTATAACAAAGTTCATTTGGAATAACAAAAGATCAAGAATATCAAGGGAAATAATGAAAAAAACCATGAAGGAAGGTGGCCTAGCAGTACCAGATATTAAACTATACTATAAAGCAGTGGTCATCAAAATGATATGGTACTGGCTAAGAGGCAGAAGGGAGGATAAGTGGAATAGACTTGGGGTAAGTGACGTCAGCAAGACAGTCTATGATAAATCCAAAGAGCCCAACTTTTGGGACATGAATCCACTATTTGACAAAAACTGCTGGGAAAATTGGAAAACAATATGGGAGAGATTAGGTTTAGATAAACATCTTACACTCTACACCAAGATAAATTCAGAATAGGTGAATGGCATGAATATAAAGAAGGAAACTATAAGAAAGTTAGGCGAACACAGAATAATATACTTGTCATATCTCTGGGAAAGGAAAGATTTTAAAACCAAGCAAGAGTTAGAAAAAATTTCAAAATGTAAAATAAATAATTTTGATTACATTAAATTAAAAAGATTTTGTACAAACAAAAACAATGCAACCAAAATCAGAAGGGAAACAACAAACTGGGAAAAAAATCTTTATAACAAAAAACTCTTACAAAGATCTAATTACTCAAATATACAAGGAGCTAAATCAATTGTATGAAAAATCAAACCATTCCCCAATTGATAAATGGGCAAGGGACATGAATAGGCAATTATCAGAAAAAGAAATCAAAACTATCAATAAGCACATGAGAAAGTATTCTAAATCTTTAATAATTAGAGAAATGCAAATCAAAACAACTCTGAGGTATCACCTCACACCTAGCAGATTGGCTAAAATGACAGTAGGGGAGAGTAATGAATGTTGAAGGGGATGTGGCAAAATTGGGACATTAATGCACTGCTGGTGGAGTTGTGAACTGATCCAACCATTCTGGATGGCAATCTGGAACTATGCCGAAAGAGTGCTAAAAGATTGCCTGCCCTTTGATCCAGCCATACCATTGCTGGGTTTGTGCCCCAAAGAGATCATAGGGAAAAAGACACGTCCAAAATATTTATAGCCAAGCTCTTTGTGGTAGAAAAAAAACCTGGAAAACGAGGTTATGCCCGTCAATTGGGGAATGGTTGAACAAATTGTGGTATATGCTGGTGATGGAATACTATTGTGCTCAAAGGAATAATAAACAGGTAGAATTCCATGTGAACTGGAATGACCTCCAGGAACTGATGTAGAGTGAAAGGAGCATAGCCAGGAGAACATTGTACGCAGACTGATAACTGGTAAAATTGAATGTAATGGACTTCTCTACTAGCAGCAATGCAATGATCCAGGACAGCTCTGAGGGATTTATGGAAAAGAACACTACTCACATTCAGAGGAAGAACTACAAGAGAGGAAACACAGAAGAAAAACAAGTGCTTGAATACATGGGTTGATGCAGACATGATTTGGGTTGTAGACTCTAAAGGACCACCGTAGAACAACTATCAATAATATGGAAATTGGTCTTGATTGATGACACATGAAAAAACAAGTGGAAATGCGCATTGACTGGGGGGGGGTGTTGTTAGGGGGGTAAGGGG
>NC_058131.1:302044754-302074779 GCF_016433145.1 Gracilinanus agilis
AGAGAGAGAGAGAGAGAGAGAGAGAGAGAGAGAGAGAGAGAGAGAGAGAGAGGTTAAGCTCACCTAGTTATCTTCTCTTTCTGCCTACTCCTCATGCTGGATCATCATCTATGTCCTTTCCTATATCTATTTTCAGGGATTTAGATAACTAGTGTTCTATGTCATCCCAACTGGATAACTCATAGACATTTAAACTCAGCACATTCAAAATAGAACTCATTATCACATTCTTCTTACTCTGCATGAAAACTCCTCCAAATTCCCCTATTTCTTCTGAGTGTACTATTGTGCTCCTAGTCACCTACCTTCATAGTCTTAAAACCATCCTTGACTTATTCATTTCCCTCACCCCGATTTCCAATCAGTTGTCAAACCTTGATAATTCCATCAATATATAATCTCTCAAATCTGTTGTCTTCTTTCTACTTTCACAACCAGTATTTTAGTTCAGAACTGCAACAATCCTAAATGGTGTACCTTCATCAAGTCTTCTCTCTAATCTTTCTACCACAGAGCTGCTGAAATAATTTTCCTAAAGCAAAGGTGTAATTATTTAACCCCCCTACTCAATAATATTCATTAGCTGCCTATTGCCTTTGGGATAAAAGAGAAGTTCATCACTTTATACTTAAAGCCTTTTTAAAATCTGTCATCATCTACCTTTCCAAATTCTCCATAGTATTCCCTTTTATGCAGTCTTTATTTCAACAAACTGGCTTGCTTGCAGTTCCCTGAACCTAGTATCATATCTTCTACTGCCATGACCTTGTCTATGTGGTTTCTAAAGCTTAGAGTGACTCAAATGCCCAGTTCTCCATGAAAACTTTCTTCATCCCTCTAGTTCAGAGTATTCTCTCATTTTCTCATTTTTGTACTTATTTTTTACATATTATATCCTCCAGCAGAATGTAAATACCTTGATAGCAGAAATTGTTTTTCACATATATTTTTATCCAAAGTGCCTAGCATGGGACTTATTGAAGGTACTTAATAAATGTGTGTTGAATTTGTTGTTGAGATAGTGATACAATGTGATCTTGACACCCTCCAATGATTGGGAGCTCAATACCTGCTGAGGGAGCCCCTTCTAAATTTGGACAGTTGTAATTACACAGAGCTAAAATCTACCTCTCTCTAGCCCTCATTAATTTCTCACTTTTTCTTTACCTCTACACTTAGAATCTATGTCATCCAGTATAGAATTTCATTATTTACTTTCCTGTTGTTGTTTAGTCGTTCAATTGTATCTTTCCATAGGGTTTTCTTGGCAAAAATATGGTAGTGGTTTCCAGTTTCCTTCTCCAGTGGATTAAGGCAAACAGGTTAAAAGACTTGCCTAGGATCAAATGAGTTCAGATTTGAACTCAGGTCTTCTTGACTTCAGATCCAGTGCCCTATCTACTGAGCCATTTAGCTGCCTCTTACTCTCTTGTACTGCTCTTCATTTGTTTCATGTGTTTTCTCTCTTTGTAATTACACTACAAACTATTTGAAATCAAGGACTGGGTCATTTTTCCTTATATTCCTTTAGTGCCAAGTATAAGGTTGGGCAATATTACAAAAATTTGTTGATTGACAAACATTTAAGAGAAGAATACACACTCTAAGATCTCACAAATATCTCTCAATTTGAAGTGGATCAAAGAATAAGACTGTGGGGGAACAATGTATAGATTCCATGAAAATGAAAGAATTTCTTAATTAAAATAAGACATCATTTTCTCTCCTTCCTTTGCTGGCATCAATGGTCATCTTGCCCCCACCCTCTACTCTCTCTGCTTCTATTCAATCAATATTCCAGAACTGAAATTTTTAAATCTTGCCTGATTTGGAGCTTGGGGGTCCAAGGGATCTTCCTTTTCCAGATCAAAAGAAAAGGGTTTTATTGCAAGCAGTTTAATTTCCAATAAAACTAGCATGAGAAAACCCATTCCCAGGGCCTTCCCAAACCACAATCTCTGTCTTCTCAGCACCTTTACTAGTTGTCTACCTTCAGCTCCAGGACCTGTCAGCAGAATGAAAGAAGGCAAACAAATAGAACAGTCCATTTATTTCCAACCAGCATAGGAGAGAAAGCCAGAGAAGGATTGAATTTTGCTAGATACGTATAATGACAAAGAAGGAGCAATTATATGTGGTTGGAATCCAATCTCTCTCTCTCTCTCTCTCTCTCTCTCTCTCCCTCTCCCTCTCTCTCCTTTCCTCTAAAGGTGTTGTACCCCACATGGCTATGATATCAATACTCAATGATAAGTCTATTTTAAAGAAATTATTTGTAGCAAAATCTATGAATATTATTTCATCCTATAACAAGACATTGTATTATGATGACAATGTGACAATGCTGATGATTCTCATTTTGAGAATTTTATAAAGACTTGGGCATGGTTTAATCTTATACAGAGTATTAAAGAAGGGCTCTGAATACAGCTTCAAAAACCAGGTAATTCTAAATGGAGGCAAAAGCCCTGAACTTACTCTATTACTCATAGCAGACCCAACAAGAGGCAGGAGAATAAAATGTCCTTTAAAAGAACCAAAAAGATGAGGGGAAAGAGCATTTGTGACTAACTGGATGCAGGATCTCTGCTTAAAATAGCAAATGGGGCTTCTGGCAACAAACTGAATTAAATGAAACAGGACTAGTAGCAAGAGTTTCGCATCTGTGATCAAACATACTGTCACATTAGATGCATGAAGTGAGCTCCTTCCCTCTGCCAACTGTGTGTGTAAGCAGTTACCCATAGTGCTGTCCAGCAATGGCTTCCCACCTGCAGGGTGCTGACAGTACACATTTCACACTTGGTTCATACACTGGTTTGGGAATGGATCAAATCTTTGGCCTTTAGTAGTGCTCATGTACCCTGATAGAGTGGGGAAAATCATACCAGAGAGGGAGAAAGGGACTAGGTCCATTACGTTGTTGATGTCATAGCTTTGGCTTAATGTTCAGCTCTAGTCTTATTGTGTAAATGTTGATGGGACCCATTTTGTCATATATATATATATATGTATATATACATATATATGCATGTATGTATACATATTTTTATATATATATAATTGAAGACAGAGAGGAATTAGAAAACACATTTTAAAGAACATAAGGAGAAAATGGGTTCCTTGGGGTCAGGTAAGAAGGGTTGACATTAAAATCTCCTTAATGAATAGGTTCTCTTGATCTCACAAACCACCATGGTATACTGATACACTAATTCTTACAAAATGAGAAGAGCCTCCTCTCATTAAATGTCAAATGCTACAGGCTAGGATGACTGTACAGCCTTCCTCCTTCCTCTCTTCTCCTTCCCTCCAACTCCAAATTTACCTCTCTATATTGAAAGTACTAGGATGGCATGGTGATGGGAACGGTTGAAAGAATACATTAATTTGGATATTTCAGTCTTCATCTGTCTCCCCAAATATCCCCTCCATAAGGATCATAGATTCATATCCCATTTCCATGGTAAACACTGAAAAAAGCATTAATAATTGCAAGAGATCTGTCTCTCCACTAACCCTCATTTGCTCCTCCCCTTCCTTTTCTTAACTCCTTAAATTAGATTAAATTACAGTAAAATACTTAACTCCATGATATGTGTGGGAATCACACATTTTGATTGAAGAGGCTCCCAAATGATGAACATTCTATGCATTCATTAAAGAAAATTCCCCGAGTTCCTAATCCATGCAAGTCACAGTGTTAGGCACTAAGGAAAATATAATCATGAATATGACAGTGCCCCTTTTCCACAAGGAATTCTCCACCTAATATAATTGGGGAGGTAAGCTATGTACACAAATAGCTTTGGTAAAAAGAAGTATGTGATAAAGATATTAAAAAGTCATAAAGAGCCTTGGATTTTAGAAGAGGCAGACATCCCTTCCAGATAAGAAAATCAGGAAAGGGTTCCCAGAGGAGATATCATAGGAGGTAGGATATCATAGTAGGTATCATGGAGGGGATTTCAACAGGTAGAAAAGATCAAGGGCATGAGAGAGTACAGAGAGGCAATTCTAGACAAAGGACATTTCATGGGTAAAGTCTTGAAAATATTAGAAGTGTTAGATGATGGAAAGAGTCCATTTTCAAGCAGAATAGTGTGAGGTGAGATGAGACTGGAAAGGTAAGGTGGGTCATGTTCTGGAAAGGTCTTTAATGCCCAGCTAAGTTTCAACTTTATTCAGAAAGCAATGAGAAGCTGTGCATGGCTTATGAGTAGGTGAGCAGCATGCAAGAAAGATTAATCTGGCAATGATGCGAAGGACAGATTGGAGGAGAAAAATACCAGAAGCAAGAAAGTCAACCAGAAAGTATTTCATTAGTTTTATAGGGTAGCATAAGGCTTGGCCTGGGTATTAACAAGTAGGAATATAAAGAGTGGGAGGACAAATGTATGAAGTATTAGAGAGGGAGAATCAATAGATTTAATGAAAAGACTGGATGGAAGAGGTATGGGGGTTGATAACTGTAGGAGTAAAAATGGACACCAGAATTTTGAACCTGACTAGCTATAAACAAGGGCAGCTAGGTGGTACAGTGGATAGAGTGGCAGCCTGGAGTCAGGAAGACTCCCCTTCCTGAGCTCAAATCCTGGTGAACCCAAGATGGCAGTACTTTGGGAACCTGAAGTCTCTGGCTAGTCTAAGTGATTTTAGAGCACTGAGCCTTGAATGACGAAGACCTGAGTTCAAATCAGACCTCAGACGCTTTCTAGTTGTGTGATCCCAGACAGGTTACTTAACCCAGCTTGCCTCAGTTTCCTCATAAAAAAACCCCTTACCTTCTGTCAAAAAAAATCAACATTATATATTGGTTCCAAGGCAAATGAGAAGAAAGGACTAGGCAATGGGGGTTAAGTGACTTGACCAAGGTCATACAGCTAGGAAGAGTCTGAGGCCAGCTTTGAACCCAGGACTTCTCATCTCTAGGCCTAGCTCTCTGATCTACCTAGCTGCTCTCCAGTTTCCAGATTTTAGGAGAAGGAAATGGAAAAAACCCTTGCAATATCTTTGCCAAGAAAACTCCAAGGAGGGTCACAAAGAATTGGACACAATTGAAATGACTGAGCAACGTAACAAAGTATAAACGAATGGTGGTGTCATCAACAGTAAAAAGGAAAATTGAGAAAAGCAAGTTTGGGATGGGAAAATGATAGAAATTGAGGCTCAGAGGCATTAAAGAACTTGTCCAAAGTCTCATGACTTGCAAGTGGAAGGTGTGGGATTCAAACCTGGGTCTTCCTGACGCCAAGCATAGCTCTCTATCCTCTATACCAGGCTAAGAGTATGGATGTTAAATACTTTACGATAAAGTGAGTTTAGTCGCATCCTCTCTTCTGTAAATGATTTTTTGGGGCTTCAAGAGGTTACAAATGAACCGCAAGCAGGACTTTAGCTCACTTTGTTTTCTAGCTGACCAAAATCATTCTTAGAAGACAAAGTAAGAGGTGAAAGTGAAAAGCCTGAAGCCAACCAAATTTTTCAGCCCTGCTAGTCTCTTCTCTAAGCTTTGCATGGGTTCTATTTTCTACGGGAGCAATGAGTTCATTTTGTATCCAACTACGCAGTGAATGTGACAATTAACTCTTTAAATTGATCATTTGGGTCCTTCTTTTTCCTCTTTCTTCTTTCTGTTCTTCAGGCCAAAAAGATGAAAAATGACCAATGAATAAATAAAACAAAGAAATCTAAAAGCACCCTTTCAATTTTATATATGCATATATAAAATAACACATGTACCATATACACATTTTACATATATGTAACAACTGATATTTACATAGCATATACTACATATATGAATATATGTAATCAATGCACATAACATACATATGAATGCTTACAATATTTAATGTGCCATATATATATTATATGTATGAATGTAGGTAATGGCTAATATTTATATAGCACTTACTATATGCCAGGTACTGTGCTAAATGCTTTATAATTATTATCTTGTTTGGTCCTCACAACAACTCTGGGAGGTAGGTGCTATGATTATCTCCATTTCACAGATGAGGAAGCTGAGGCCAATAGGGGCTGCCCAGGATCACGCGGCTAGTAGATCTTCCTGACTATCCACTGCACTATCTAGCTGCCTATGTTTTTAATTCTTCATTGGCTGATGACTTTGTGCAACTCTGTCTCACTTAAATCCGACTCATGCAGCAGTCAAGACATTATCTTTGTGCTGTCATTGGTCTTCTTTCAAAAGAAGGATGAAAAACAATTCTTTACTACTTTGAAAAGTGCTTCTTTGAATATTTCTATGCTTATGAGTTATTTTTTTTTGTCTTTGATCTCCTTGGGGTAAATGCATGGGAGTGGGGTGTCTGGGTAAAAGGGTCTTTTAGTTACTCCACTTTTTTTTCTTAGTGGCTTAGTTATCTTCTTTCTAAAAGCTAATAAAGTCCTGCCATGATAGGTCTTACACTATTTAGGCTTGCCTGCTATGCAGTACTTCTAGGCTTTGCATTCTCTTTTGGGTCTGGGATTAAGAAGAATCAGGTCAGTTTTAATTGACATTTAAAGGAAGGGTTCTGAGTCTCTCAAATAACTCAACTTTCTTTCATTTGTTCAACAAATATTTATAAAACTCTTCTATGTGTATAACACCAAAGTGAGCCTAAATAAAGTTCATAATTAATTGTTTGTTTTATTAAGTCCATAGCTAGATAGAACTTGAGGTCTGGCCAAGCTTCAGGGTAGCAATACACCCTACAGAATAAACAAAAGGGGGTTGAAATGCAATCCCCCTTAGGCTTTAATTAGATTGAAATGCAAATACAGATGCCATCTGAAATATGGCATCCTTAGAAGTTACCTGTGAATGAATATTTCATCTAAGTTTCCTTGGAAAACTTTCTATTTGTCTGTAACAGCAAAGATAGCAGAAAAGAAAAGGTTGTTAAGAGTGTTCCAGCTGTCTTTTGCCCTTTGAGTCTACTCCAAGTAGATGGAATTATCTGCCTTGATCCTTAGAAATGCTGTTTCAATTTAACACAATAAATATTTACTCAATGCTTATTTTGTGCAGCAGCAATGTGAGACAATCACCTATTCTTCTTCTTAAAATGCTTAATATCTCAGGGCTTGGGTTTTAGAAATTGGGTGACTACATGGCATGACCTTAGGGATGTGGGCAAAGGTAAGCTAGAGCTAGTTCCAACTGACTCTGGAGAGCTGGTTGTTAAATTTTCAGTGTGAGCATTTATTCTTAAGAAAATGTTACAAATCAGGACATGAATCATTGGGTTTTTGATTGTCTAGAATTAAGAAACTATAATGAAGATTGAACTTAAAAGTGTATTGTTAGTTCATTACAGCCCTGAACACTGGATACTGTTCTTTATTCCCTGCCAAAGTTCCTGAAATTCTCCCATAGAGATTTATTCCTTTGGGTTTTTAGAACTTTTTTGTTCTTTGGAAATCTTCTGCTCCCCAAAGAATGACTTAGATGCTTCCTCTTGGCACAGAGGTGACCCTAGGTTCTTGAAGGCAGTGCCAGTAGGGCACAAATTCTAGCAGTTTGTACTAAAGTTGAAATCTCACTCATGCCCTATGACCTAGGTCCCCTTTGTTACAATTCCCTCATCCTTCATATTCCTATTTTCCGAGGATCAGCCTAGCCAAGTTCTGAAGGGCTCATCACCAGTAAGATAATACATTTTTGATCATAGGTACACTTCAAGACTTTCTACTGTCACTGACTCATAGGATCACAGATTTAGAGCACAAAAGGAACCCATTTCCCACCTACTTCATTTTCTTCATCATTTTTCATTCATCATTTATAATGAAGAAATAGAATCTCATTGAAATTAAGTGACTTGTCCAGGGTCACACAAAAAAGTAAATCAGTTGTAATTTGTCTTGATGGAGAAAAAATATACATCTACGAATGATAGGTCCTCCATTGAAGGAATAATAATTCCTTGCTAAAATGTAATTGTCCTTGGGCAGATGATATTTTAAATCTATTATGGGAAGACAGTTCTGAGGGAATCATAACAGCCAGCTAAAATGAAATGACTCAGTTTGGGAAAGAGAGTTAAAGGGAAGGGGACCAAAGACAAAACTCTCTGTTTCATCGCAATTTTTCATGCATTGGCCTTGCTCCTTTTTCTTCCATTTTCCATTCATATCCATATAATCTTGGAGGAGTTCCTTTACCTCTGTAAGCCTCAGTTTCCTCATCTATCAAATGGGGATAGTAAAAACTTTCACTACCTCCTTTACAGGACTGCTACAAAGAAGAGATATAGAAATTTTTGGATTGGAGAAAACTTTAGAGGTTATTCCTTCTAACCCAGTTCCTCACAAGATAAGGGATATGAAAAAGCATTGAAATTTTTTTAAGTTCTAGAAAAATTTAAGTTATCATTATTATTATCATTCAAAAGTAGGCAGGAAAATGACCTTCTCTACCCAACTCCTTCAAGCTGTTTCCATATCGATTAGAAACCAAGCTCTCTGAAATGGCCCCCATCAATACTCATTACCACAAAATCCTAGCAAAGTGAAAAGGGAAGAGAATTCTTCAAAAAGAAGGTTAGAATTAACTGACTTTATTTAATCCCGTAGCAAAATATACTATTGGACCCTTGTCTGATTTCTTTTGGACCATGGGTGTGAGGCTCATGCTAATGTGTGATTGGGATAACTGATGGGAAACTGTCTCTACAAATATGCCTGAGCCAACAGTTCTTTTCATTTCCCCCTTTTAACAAAAAACCCAAGAAGGAAATTCCAGTGTCTCCCTTGGCTATTTGGGCTGGAGTGGGTCATTCTCATCTACTGATCTGTATTTATAACCTTTGTCTGCCAGAGAAAGCAACTTGTGTTACTGTTAGCTTTTTTAAAAAATGTGACTTTAGATGAACTTGTCTTTATGTTTAAATAGGCTCCTACCATATGTTTCCAGTTGGAGCCTTTGTCAAGCTCTGCAGGGACCATGGCCTTGAGGTCTCCTACTACCCAGGGAGAGAAATGGGCCTGCAAACAGCTGCCATATGCTTTGTATGAGTCAATCCCAGCAAGTTGAGGCAGTGTTTTCCTCTCTTTGTCTAAAGTCTCTTGGCAGAAGAGACAGAATGTGGGTCAGTGGAAAGGATGAGCCATTTGGAGCCATTTCAAATTTTGCCTCTATAGCTCATTACCTTTGTGACCTTGGACAAGTAACCTAACTCCTTGGGCCTTAGTTTCCTTATCTGTAAAATGAGGTTGGACTAGATGTCTTCTGAGGTCTTTCCCAGCCCTATAGCTATGAGCCTTTTGATAATTACCCAGTGCTATTCCAGGTTCCTAGGCTAGTAGGAAGCGTGTTCAGGGAAGACAAAAGGGAATGTGAATCTCTGAGTAATTGCATTCCTGTGGAAGATTTTGACTTGAATTAAAAGTTCTTGGGAATCACCTATTCCCATGATGGCAAACCTACGGCCCATGTGCCCAAAAGGGCACACAGAGCCCTCTCTGTGGGCATGCCTACAGTTGCCCACCAGAGTTTGTTACTAGAAAGCCAGAGGGACTTGGCGCAGAGCTGTTCCCCTCCCCTTCTCAATGCACCTCAGGACATCCCTCACTTCACCCACCCTCTGCCCAGCAGCCCAACAGAAGTTCTTCCTCCCTCCTCTGTCTGGGGGAGGGGGGGCAGGGTACAACACTGGGGGAGGGGGTAGGCACAGCCCTCTGCCTCTAAAATGTCACCATCACTGGCCTATTCTGCTGGTGGCATGTCAGCAGCTAGTTTCTGGGCTCTTTGCTGAGTGCCAATGGTTGTGCTGGGCACTGTAAGAGATGGAGGAAAAGAAAATGATCTAATGGGAAAGCAACTCAAACTGAGGCACAATAGAAAGACAAGGCATTTATGTATTAAGTACCTACCATGTGTCTTGCTCTCTGCTAAAGACCTATTCAGATGTCTTAAGGGGGAAGAGATGATCTGCAATTCTTTACAAGCTTTGCCAGTCGAGTATAAACTCTGACAACTCTTGACATATTGGGAAACTCAGAGAGAGAGGAAAAAATGGAAAAGAACCTATGCGTACAAAAATATTTATAGCAGCTCTTTTTGTGAGTAATAATTGGAAATTGAGGGGATGGCTAATAATTAGGAGATGGCTAAACAAACTGTGGCATGGGATTATAATGGAATGCTATTGTGTTATAAGAAATTATGACCAGGAGGGTTTCAGAAAAATCTAGAAAGACCTACATGAACTGATGCAAAGTGAAGAGAGTAAAACCAGTAGAAAATTGTGCACTGTAACAGCAATGCTGTACAATGAGCAATTGTGAATGACAGTGCTGTTCTCAGCAACACAATGGTCCAGGACATTCTCAAGGAACTTATGATGAAAAATGCTATCCTACTCCAGAGAAAGAACAGATGTAATATGAATGCATATCAAAGCATACCAGTTTTCATTCTATTTTCTTCATGTTTTTAATTTATATCTTCTTTCACAGTATGACAAATAAGAAATTTACTTTGTGTGCTAGCACATGTATAACCAATATCAAATTGCTTAATGTCTAATGGAGGAGGGAGGGGAAGGAAGAAGGGAGGGAATCTGGTACTCAAAACGTTAGAAAATGAATGTTAAAAATTATTTTTACATGTAATTGGGAAAAAATAAAACATTACTGAAGAAGAAAGCAAAAACAAGTTGAGAAACTTTCTAAATCCAGGTCTAATGAGAAACAATGTATGTTTAGTCTAAGGTCTAAGGTCAAACTATCACTCTTCATTCAACCAATCAAAAAGTATTTATTAAGGGGCAGCTGGGTAGCTCAGAGGATTGAGAGCCAGGCCTAGAGACGGGAGGCCCTAAGTTCAAATCCGGCCTCAGACACTTCCCAGCTGTGTGACCCTGGGCAAGTCACTTGACCCCCATTGCCCACCCTTACCACTCTTCCACTTAGGAGCCAATACACAGAAGTTAAGGGTTAAAAAAAATTAAAAAGACAAAAATAAAAAAAAGTGTTTATTAAGTGTCTATCTTGGTCCAGGTACTGTATCGGAGTTTGGCTGTATAGAGGCAAAAGTGATTTTTTTTTTACAAGAGTCCCTGTCTTCAAGGAGCTTATAGTTCGGCAAGGGAGATAACATATGACTATAGAGGTATATGCTATTGTTAAGTCATTTTTCAGTCATGATTGATTCTTTGTGACCCCATTTGGGTTTTCTTGGCAGAAAAACTGGAGCAATTTGCCATTTGCATTTCCAGCTCATTTTACAGATAAAGAAACTGAGGCAAGGTTAAGTGAATTGTGCAGGGTCATACAGCTAGTAAGTGTCTGAGGACAGATTTGAACTTAGGAAGATGAGTCTTCCTGACTCCATATCTAGCACTCCACCCTTTACTTCACCTTGCTGCCCCATAAGTATAAATGAAATATATGCAACAGAAATAAAATATGAAAAGACAACAAATATCAAATAAATACACAAATAAAACAATAATTTAGAGGCAAGACACTAACAACTGGAAGCAGTAGGAAAGATGTCATGTAGGAGGTAGATCTTGAGCTGAGCCTCAAAGAAAACAAGGAAGCCTAAAAGGTCGATGTGAAGAAGAACTCCATTCTAGGTGTGGGGCACAGCTAGCAAAAAGGCCTAGAGATGGGAGATGGTTTACTGTCTTACTCTATAAGAAATAGTAAGAAGACCAGTCAGGCCTGACCATTATATGCTGGGAAGGGAATGATATGCAACAATGCTGGAAAAGTAGTTTGGGGTCAGGTTGTGAAGAGTTTTCCACATTGAATAGAGGGGTTGATGTGTGCTTCTAGTTAATAATGACGTGGCCAGATCCATACTTCAGGAAAATTCTAAAAGTCCCAACCTTGGCACAGTTTGGAGAAACTCCTCACATCGTTGGCTACAAATAATACAATTTTTCGAAGGCCATTTACTAAGGCAGAAATGCATGATGCTATATATTGATAGGAACACTGTTCACTCTGATGGAATCATAGACTTGAAATTTTGAAATCAGCACGTTAAAAAATAGCCAAAACAATGAAGTGAAAGAAATGGTCCTTAACTTTGAGGAGTTCGGTTTCTTTGGGGAGATTCTAAACTTGAAGTAATTTATTCAGTCTTGTCTGACATTTCATGGCTCCATGAAATTTTGGGGTTTTTCTTGGCAAAGATTCTGGAATGGTTTGCCTTTTCCATCTGCAACTCATTTTATAGATTGGGAAACCGAGTCAAAAAGGATTAAGACAAACAGGGTTAACATGCCCAGGATCACACAGTTAGTAGATGTCTGAGGCTGGTTTGGATTTGAACTCAAGTCTTCCTGATTCTCAGCCTTGGACTCTTTTCACTGAACCATTTAACTCCCCAGTTCAAGAGCCTAAATAATTGTTAGTAAATAAACACATGGTGTATTGTCTCCTTCATTAGATCATGAGCTCCTAAGGCTTCATATCCTTAACGTGTACAATACCTGACACATAGTAAGCAGTTAAATGTTTCTTGATAGACTGGGTAGTAAGTGATATGGGAATCCAGAGAAAGGAGTCAGGCCAGCCAGGGATTCTTAAGGTATTTCTTGGTGCATTTTAACTTCACATAAGGGAAATTTTGAGGCTTAAGGGGATTTTGAGCTTAAAAGTTCTCTCCCTTTTCTTCAACATCTTTCTCCCACCAAGATGCTCTCATTAAATAGCCTTTTAGACTTCTCCTTTTAGGTATGCCATGATCAGAGAGCTACTTAGCTATTCTTTATTGTTTGTTTTTTTTAATATATTTTTAAACCCTTAACTTCTGTGTATTAGTTCCTTGGTGGAAGAGTGGTAAGGGTAGGCAATGGGGGTCAAGTGACTTGCCCAGGGTCACATAGCTGGGAAGTGTCTGAGGCCGGGTTTGAACCTAGGACCTCCTGTCTCTAGGCCTGACTCTCAATCCACTGAGCTACCCAGCTGCCCCTTAGCTATTCTTTAAAAAGAAAAAACCCTCACCTTCCACCTTAGGATCAATATTGTGTATTGGTTCCAAGGCAGAAGAGCAGTAAGGACTAGGCAATGGGGTTCAAGTGACTTGCCCAGGGTCACACAGCTCGGAAGTTCCTGAGGCCAGATTTGAACCGAGGATCTCCCATCTCTG
Source organism: Gracilinanus agilis (assembly GCF_016433145.1). Lineage (NCBI taxonomy): Eukaryota > Metazoa > Chordata > Mammalia > Didelphimorphia > Didelphidae > Gracilinanus > Gracilinanus agilis. The sequence continues at coordinate 302,057,872 of NC_058131.1, forward strand.
GGCCTGACTCTCAATCCCCTGAGCCATGCAGCTGTCCTTATTTATCTATTCTTATGCTTCCACTAGAAGACATAGGGAATGACCAGGAGTAGGAGTACAGAGCAGGGAGGCAGGGCAACAAGACAAAGATACAAGCAGAGGGGTCATGCTGGTTTTCAGGTTATGGTGGAAGAAGGGGAGAGTTTCAAGAATATTCTCTAGGAGCAACAGCTTCTTGGTGCACCTGTTTTGTCTTTCTAAGAACATCTACTAATAAATAAGAGAAATGATTGGGATCTCATCTCCTCCAGTAGGGCGAAGTGCCCTCCTTCCTCAGTGGGACACAGGAGCTGAACTTAATATGAAGTTACCCTTGTACTACAGCGACCCAAGGCAGCCCAACTTCCAGGGACAGGGATTGCATTTGCAATTTTGTTGGTGAGGGAAATTCTCAAGAAAGAAAACTCCCCCCAACTCTTTACCTTCTCTACAATTTATAGTCCCAGACTGCTGCCTAGGGCTCCAGATAGAAGCTCCTTGAGATAAGGGATTGATTCATTCTTTGTATTTCTGTCTCCAGAGCTTAGTATACAGTTCTTGTTTTCAGTCACATCTGACTCTCTGTGACCCCGTTTTAGATTTTCTTAGCAAAGATATTGGAGAAGTTTGCCATTTCTTTCTCCAGCTCATTTTACAGATGAGGAAACTGGAGCAAAAAGGGTGAAGTAATTGACCAGCGTCACATAGCTAGTAAGTGTTGGCCAGATTTGAACTCAGGTCTTCCTGACTCTAGCCCTAGGTTCTAGCCACTGTTCCACTTAGCAAAGAGTAAGCCTTAATAAATACTTATGAACTGAGAGTTTAAATGACTTGCATAGGGTAAAACAGTCAGTATTTTTCAGAGGTAGAATTTGAACTCAGGTCATCCTGACTCAAAGGTCACTTCTATGATGCCTTACTACCTCTTCAATAGGCCAGGCTCATAGCTTTTATGGAGAGGAGTAGATATCTTGTTCATGCCTGTCTGATGGTATCCCAACTTGTGTATCTCAGGAGAGACCTGCCAGTGAGTAGGACTGCATTAACACAAAATTTTTTTTTCAACTCTTACCTTCCGTCTTGGAGTCAATACTGTATATTGGTTCCAAGGCAGAAGAGTGGTAAGGGATAGGTAATGGGGGTCAAGTGACTTGCCCAGGGTCACATAGCTGGGAAGTGTCTGAGGCCAGATTTGAACCTACAACCTCCCGTCTCTAGGCTTGGCTCTCAATCCACTGAGCTATCTAGTTCCCCCCAACACAGAAAATTTTTGCATGGATTTTAAGTTAAAAAGAGTCCGGGTAAGAAAAGAGGTGCCAGAAAGGAATAGAGAGTATATTCAAGCAGTGACAGCCTGTTTCAAGAAAGATTAGTGTCTCCCACCCCCCCAAAAAAATTCAGTCAATTTTTAGACTATCAAAACCAAAAAGCAATGAGAGTACATCTTACTGTATCTTAAGGGTGGCCAAGGCACACTTACCAGGCAGCTGTGTATCTGTAGCCTCAGCTGTACAGTTGAACCCCATTTGCCAGCATGCAAAAATGGGGCTGGTAAGGTAAAATCAGCCATTGAAGGGATATAAAAGCCAAATGGAGAAATATAGACTGATCTGATAAGCAACGGGCATCCATCATAGGTCCTGCAGCTGGACAATAGCATCTCTCAACCTAACCTTATCTATACTATAAGAAAGTTTCGATGTCTAATTCCAGGTTCCTAAAGTTGCTTCTTGTTTCTATTTCTAGATGTGGAGTAAAAAAAGTGCTTATCAATGGACGGGGTCCCAGGCAAGCCTATATCAATACACAGCTCAGACACTGAAAACTGTTTTCTATGCAAATAATTTCTGTTGTGAAGGGAGTTTAATGAGCTGCCGTGTCTGATTATCTCAGCCTACCTTTCGGCTGTTGTTCAGAGAAAGCAGATGCCTGACACCTCTTTGGGTTTCCCAATATTTCTATGCCCTGCTCTATGCTGCCATCATTCCTGGGCCAGGAGATGGGAGCTGTGGTGACTGCTCTTAATTGCCATTCTGAGAAGTGAAATAAGGCTTCACCCTCTCTGAGGCGTCCAGGCAAGGAGGTGGGGCTGCCAAATGCGTTTCCCATCTGCCTCCCACATCACTTTATTATCAATCCAGTGCTTGAGTTGGAGGGGATGGGGAATGAGGAGGAGTCAAGCTGGCAGCTTTGCTTACCCTGTGTCACTTCCGAGTGGGTATCATCATGCCAGAACCTCCTCCCAGTTTTCCCTCTTCTCTCTAAAGAGAGTTGGTTAGTGGAGAAGGGCTTGGCAAACACCTGGCCAATACAGCAACATATGTTGAATGCATACAATGGGTTTGTTGCTGAGGGGTCTGAAGAGATGAATGAGACCTGTCTCTTCTAATCTGTAGACCTCAAGGAAGTTTGAAGCTAGGTGGAAAGGCCAGACGTAGATTTGCTGAAAGAAAAAAACGTCATACAATCATAGATTTAGAGCTAGCAGGAAACTTAGAAATCATCGAGTCCAACTGCCTCAATTTACAATTAAGCAGGCTGAGACCCAGAGAGGAGAAATAGTTTCCCCATGGTCATTAATAAGCAGGAGGCATAGCATGGATTTAGGGATTTGAACTTGGGTCCTCCATTAGTAAGGTGGAAGAGCTGTGATTTGAACCCAAGTTCTTTCTTTAAAATCAAGCACACTTTCCAATGCACTAGGCTTCATATCATAGTGTTACTGATGCATGGTAATGTATAACAAGAGACAAATGGGTGTCGCCAATTGTAAGTCTCTAGGAGTTCAAGATAGAAGTGGGGAAGAAATGAGAGAGACAGGACTTCAGTAAGAGGTGACCTGTGGCATGAATTATCTTGATTTGAGCCTTGAAGGATGAATAGACTCTAGACCAGTGAAGAGGAAAGAGGAAGGCATTTCAGATGGAGGGAATTTGAATGACCCTTAAAAGACCACTGATGCCTCCTCTTCTTCAAAGCTATTTTGCCCTCAGTTACCAAGAAAAAACCTGAGTTCAAATCTTGTTTCTGTCATATACTAACTGTGTGACATTAGGGAAGTCATTAAATTTCTCTGACTGAAATTTCTCACCTGTAAAATGAGGGAGCTGCACTAAATGACCTTTAAAAGATCCTTTCCAGATTGGAATCTATGATCCTATTAACTTGGTGCCATAGTTAAGAAAACCAGGAACATTAGAGAATCACAGAGAACATTTGGATAGCAAAACCATCTTCTACAAAATTAAACATTGGAGTAGATGACCTCTAATGTCCTTTCCATCCTCCATGATTCCATGCAATCTCTTGTAAAGAGGAGGAATTGAAGTCCAAAGAGGGAGATTGACTAGCTTGAGGTCACACAGTCAGTGACCACAGAGCCACGTTTCTTCCAAGGCAGTTAGAGATCTGTGCCAGGCATCAGAATGTCCACTGTGGCTGCAGCATTCATAATAAGACAATTTCAAGGAGATGATGAAGGGGGCTGACTGCTGGAGAGTATTCTGAAAAGAAATAGGTACCTAGCCATCAGTATCATGTGTTCTGACAGAAATGTGCCCAGCAATGAAAACAGTCATCATTTCCTACAGGGAAAAAAAGTCTCCCAAAGCTTTGTAAATGAGAAATAATTCATGCATGAAGAGAGTCAGACTGTGGAGATATTATTAAATTTCTGCCCTTTCTTGCTATTAGAAAAACAATAAAGACAGAAAAGGAGGGGGGTTCCCTTTTTCTACATCTAAAGCTTTAGAGTAAATACAAGAATGGCCTAGCTTTGACTTATGAAAATGCATTCTTTCTCACAAAGAGAGGGACAGCAGTACTAGGAGAGGAGGGGCACCAGGATCTCTAGTGGACAGAGCTTTATTTGTTAAAGAGAGATGATAACTTCCTCTCAATTGGAGACAATAAATGAGGAGCCCAGATGGACTTGGGGGTCCATGAGATAAAAGGTCCCAAGAGGTATGTCTCATGGTGGAAGAGTGGAGAGGGAGGATGAAGTAAATAGGATCCCTTTTGAAAAATCTAGCATAGAGGTCTGGCATTTCCTTGCCTTATAGAGATGGTAAAAGGTAATGGAGAGAGAGAGGTAGCTCAGCATAGTAGCTAGAGAGCTGACATCAGTCTGAAAGATTTGAGTTCATGTCCTGCCTCTGAAGACTTGTGTGACTTAACCTCTTAGGGTCCCTACTGAAATCAGAAATCTTGTCAGAAAATAGTTAATTAATTTTAAATGGTGCGAGGGAACAAGCAGGCGTCTGAAATGAGGTCTTGGGCTTGAATTCTAGCTCTGCTTAGTATCAAACCTATTCTCTATGGACTGACTTCCTCTAAGGATTTCCTCAGTTTCTCCATATGTAAAATTGAGGGATTAGACCACAGACTTCTACCTCTAAGTACTTTCCAGCTCTAAAAGTTTTTTTTTTATGACTATGATTATAAGTGCTGCTTAAATGCTTTAAACATTGATTTGAAGTTTGTGCCATGAGCTAAATTTGGGAAAGATGCTTTCAGGGTACCAAATAGTGTTATGAACTCTCTCAGAATGAGGATGAGAAGACAGAAAACCAATGACCTGATGATGCTTCCTCTGTGGAATGACTTTAGGCTAGTTGATTAACCTTTTCAGCTATCTTTTTTTTCTTCTTTTCTCTCAATTAGGGGCAAAGTTACTTTACTGGGCTATTAGGGACATTAGGAACACTGCCACAGAATCTTAAAAATGTAAAACAAAAACGACTTTAAAAAGATTTTGAATTTGTGAAATTTTGGCTTTCTTCAAGAGGCTTTCAAATCTCCACAGAAGTTTTTACCAGTGCCTTGTAGAATAGAGTAGGTAAAATATTTTTCCCATATGACAGGTGTAAACTGAGGCATAGAGTGGTTTTAGTGACTTGTCCAAGGTCATTTGTTTCTTGCCAATCAAATGGTTTCATTCAATGAAAATAGCTAATAACTAATTGTATGTAAGAGGCACTGGATACAGAGAGTCCTTGCCAAAAGCATTTCTGAATAGCTCCCCAGTGGAGTAGTTGAACTACCCTAGAATGGAGATGCAAATCATACCCCCAATGGGGAGAGAAATTTTAAGAAATGATGAGCTCCATCCTTGATTCAGCTATGATTTCCATATCTGACTGCTGATTGAGTCTACTACCTTTGTGATGGCTGGGTTCCTGTTGGAGACCCTAGGACAATGCAGGATGGACAGTAGGGGAATAACAAATGGCCTGGTTTGGCTACAATGTAGAATATTTGAAAGTAGAATGGAATAAAGCTTTAAAAGTACTCTCAAGTCAGAGGAAAGAGGACCTAGAATGTCAAGCTAAGGATCTTTTAATCCAGTAAGCAACAGACACACACGTGTAACACAGTGTCTGGCATATAGTGGGTGCGTACTAACTGTTAGTCGAATGACAATATTTGAGAATAAATTAGAACATAAATGTGTGAATCCATAGAACTCAGGATATTCAGGCAGCTACTTGGGACAGTGGATAGAGGGTGGGACTGGGAATCAGAAAGACATAAGTTCAAATCCAATCTAAGACAGTGACTAGCTCTGTGAACATGGGTAAGTTACTTAGCCTCCTTCAACCTCAGTTATTTGATCTCTAAAATGGAGATAATTATAGCACCTCTTTCCCAGGGTTGTTATGATGATAAAATGAAGCCATGTTTGTAAGATGCTTTTCAAAAGTTAAACAATCTTATAAATGCTAGCTATTGTTATTTTATGTTCCCTGACCCTCTTGATCGATAACATATTTTGTTTCCTATCTCTGTAATGCATTTGCCATGGGTTGTGTACTTTCATACCATTCTGAGAAGCAGTGTGGTGTAACAAATAGAGAACCTACTCAATATTTGGAAGATCTGGGTTCAAATCCTGCTGCTGACATGTACTAGTTGTGTGACCCTCATGCAACTGGGGCTATTTGTTAAAAATGAAGTAAATAGCAGCTTTTTTTGTTAAAAATGAAGACATAAAGGGGGTAAAAAAGCACATTTCTAATGGCTCTGAGGCAAAGATTTCTAGAACCTTTGGTGTATGCAGAAAAATGTGTTAACTCCCTTCAAACAGCTTAGAGTCTAACGTTTGCCCCAGTCTCACCTTCGGTGGCAGTAAAGTTGAGAAGGGTCAAATGTTTTCATGTCATCTGTCATCCATTCAGAGAAGAAATTATTTCAGTATCAATTTCTGTAGAAACCTTTTGACACTAGCCAGCCCAAAGTATTAATGTCCAAACATATCACCCGCCGGAGCTGCAACAACCATCTGAAGATTACATGTTTAAATGACCCAAACAGAAAAATATAGCTCTTGGATTTAGAGTGGAAAGCTGAAAGGTTCTGTCACGGGAAGAGCAATCAATCAAGCCAACTGGGCAGGGGGCGATGGGTGGAATTAAAGGCATTGCTCTGCTCTGTCCCTCGAGCATCCTGGGACTGGGGCTTTGGCATGATTTCCAAGGCAATGTCACATCATTTGTCAAGCAAACTAGCAATGTCACACTATATTACACCGCCATCCAAGAACACTCCCCAGCCAAGCATGCATCTGAGATTGGAAATGGATCTTCCCTGGAATTGAGTTGCTACTCTCAATTTGCAGAGTGAAAAATATTCCAGATATGGGTGGTAGGCAGATGTTGATGTAAAGTGGATTTTTTTCCTCCTCCTATTAATGGAACAGGTACAGCCCCACTATAGGCTCTCTGTTTTGGCTATTAAGCTTCATTCCAGTCAAAGTCACTATGACACTGCTTTGCTTGCCTCATTTGATACTGATATTATTAAGTGGCTGCCATGACACCAAGTCCTTCTCATTACCATTAGCAGCCTCTTGGTATTGTGGAAAGAGCACTGGGCTAGGAGTTCTGGAAATGAATCAGGTTTCTAGTCCCATGTTGCTGTGTGACTTTGGGTAGGCTGCTTGCCTTTTCCCCATCATAGTTTCCAGTTGTGCTAAACGAAAATACTTGTTCTGGGTTTCTTATAGGAATGCTATGAAACTCAAAGGAGATGATGATCAGTATAAAAATATTCTATATATTACAAAGTTCTAAATGAGCATAGAATATTATATTAGCCCATTGGGACCAATATTCTTTTAAAGGACTAGGGCTTTGACTAGGGAGAGAGGTTGAATTTGTCATTTCATTATGGAAATCCTGAACGAGAAAAACCCCTCTACTGACAAAGATGTCTTTTAAAATTTCATTGTTTATTAGCTTTTGTAGAAACCTCCATAGTTTTTTGGAAAAGGGACTTGTCTTTAGAAAGAGAGGACCTGAATTTTCTTCCATTTATTTATTAACTGTCTGAACTTGGACAAGTTCTTTGGGATGTAGTGTCCTCATGTAAAATGAGGAAGTTGGACCAGATGTCTTCTGAGTTTTTTTCCAGTTTTATATCAATGATCCTCTGATCTTCCTATACGTCTTTTGAACTTCTCAATAATCTTATGAGGAAAGAGCTTTAGTATTATTAGTCCCATTTTACAGATAAGGAACCTGAGATTGAGGAAGGTTAAATGATTTATCTAAGGCCCCACAGCTGGGAAGTATTAGAGGCAGGATTTAACTGCAAGTCTTCTTGATTTTAAGTCCAGCTTCCCACTGTGCCAAGTCTTACCCCTAGGACTAATAATTAAAGTAAAACAATAGATGAAGATCAAACCATCATATCAAAGTCCGTGCTTGCTCCTTGTCTATGGTTTTTCTAAACAGGATTGACTTGACTCATGGAAAAGGCCAGTGACAATATAGCCTCCCCAGAGTTAAGCTGTCTTTCCAACTACCTCCCTTGCACACAATTCAACTAGCCTTTATTAAGCACAGGAACTGTGAAAATTGGGGAGGCTGCAGGGCTTAGTGGGAAATGTGTTGGCCTTAGAATCAGGAAAACCTGGGTTCAGTTCCTGATCCCAACACTTACTGGATGTGTCATCCTGGGTAAGTCACTTGACCTTCAGTCTCCCCAGGCAGCTCCCTCAGTTACAGAGAAGATGCTGACCTGCTTTGGAGGGGAGAATTCCTCACTCTAAGCTCCCCATGCTGATGAAATCACAATTAAGAAAAAAAGGTGGGAAACATTGTTCTAGAGATCTCTACCCTCAAATAGCTTATATTCTGCTGGAAGCTTATATCATCCAAAATATTGCTTGTGTTGGAGATTTTCCCTTTTAAATTCAGACTGCTCTAGGAAGGTCATAACACCAGCACAAAGCTTTGGTTCTGACTTTTCCCATTTCTTCAAAACCTTAGGCAGCAGACCTGGCACAGATAGAGAGGCTAGACATAAATTTTTCTGGACACTAAGTGTGTTTCTGCACAGAAAGAAACCATAACCAACTTTGCCAGTGCCCAGAAAATGTAGTCAGGCCTGTAGTGAATTGTTTTTATCTCTGGAGTTTCTGCTATTGTACTATCATTATTGCGATGCTAATGAAATGTAATAAAATGTGGCTTGGAAACCAAGCTCATCTGTAGTGAAACTCCAATTAATATGATTAAGATATGGCTGATAACGGCCCTTTTTACACAATAAACTTACATCAGATGCACATTCTGCCTTTTATGGATTATAAGAGCAGAGCTAATGCAGTCAAATCAACTTAAGTTGTGACCAATTAACATTTGGGGCCTGAGCTAAGCAGAAGGAGGGGTATGGGTAAACAGAGTAGGGTGGACTCTTGCTCCTGGGGGCTTTGCTCAGTCCCAGGTTTCTCTAGACCAGCATTGGTGAAGTATTGGCATGCATGCCCAGGTAGCACTCGGGGGAGCTGCTCCATTCCCTCTCTTCCCAGCACTAGAGAACATTTTTTGCAAGCCCTGCCCCTCTATCCAGCTGCTCAAAGCAAGTACTTCCTCCCTCCTCTCTCCCTGGTAATGGGGGGGGACTCACAGAGAGCTTGAATTGTTCCTCTGGGCACTTGAACTCAAAAACCTTTGCCAACACTGCTCTAGGCAAATAGGGAACCCAGTACCATTCCCACCATGGCTATTTCCTCCATCCATAATCACTAGTCTTCTCTGAATAACAACAAATCTCCTTCATCAAGGCATGGATGTGATCCTGGTTCTGGAAGGCCTGGAGTATAAACTGAGCTAGGTCTAATTAAGTCAAGAGGATAGTAGAATGACCCACCTAGGAAAGGAAATATGTCTTAACGACTTCTACACTGTTGTTCTAGGGGAAATCCTAATCTACTTGTGGCTCTGAGGCTGGACACCAGGCGATGGATTTCTTTTTGGTCAAAGAAATTGAGTGAGACCATCTACCAAAGTATAGATGGGTTTGTGTGTGTAGAAGAACTGCCTAAATTACTGCCTGGTGCTAAATAGAACAAGAGTTTTTGCTGTTCATTCTTTCAAGTGGAAAATGCTTAGAGATCCTTTGCTTTTAGCTTATATCCCTTCCTTTCTTTGATGGAACTTTCTTGGAGACTTTATCCTCTCCCTTTTGTTGTTCAGTCACGTCTGACTCTTGATGACCTCATGAATACATCCATTGTGTTTTCTTGGCAAAGATACTGGGGTGGTTTGCCATTTCCTTCTCCAGCTTATTTTACAGATGAGGAAACTGAGGCAAATAGAATTAAGTGACTTGCCCAGGATCACACAGCTCCTAAGTGTCTGAGACCAGATTCGAAGTGAGGAAGATGTCTTCTTGACTCCAAACAGCATTCTTTCCACTGGGACACTAAATTATATGGGGTTTATAATCTGCCTTGGTAGAAGGAATCATTGTCCAATTGTGTCTGTCTTTTATAAGACCCCATTTGTGGTTTTCTTGTCTAAGATACTAGAATGGTTTGCCCATTTAAGACTCTAGTGCATTTGACAGATAAAGGAAAGGGAGACAGACAGGGTTAAATGACTTGCCCAGGTTCATAAAGCTAATAAGTATCTGAGGCCTAATTTGAACTCAGGTCTTCCTGATTACAGACCTAGTGCTCTATCCACTGTGCCACCTACCTGCTCTATAGCAAAGAAGAACTAGATCATTTTGAGGTGTGCTTAAGGTGAACACATGCCTTCTGTTCAGGTAAAAGTTCCTGTTCCCTTCCCAAAAATATCTTCCTCACAAATCTGTCCCACTATCTGAAATTTCAGCATTAGAGTTTCAAAGGCTTCTCAGTCTTTCAAAATATGCCTATAAAAACCTGAACTAATGCCTTTGAAAGATTGTGTCTTAAACTTTTACCACTTAGCATCATCATAATTCCTCAGATTGCTTTTCAGAGAGAACGATAATGCTCTAAGGCAGTGATGGGCAAACTACTGCCCACGGGCCAGATTTGGACCCCTGAAATGTTCTATCCTGCCCTGTGACATCATTCCTAATCCGACGAATACAACGAGTAGGATACAATACAACAAAACTCCGAAAGAGTTGCCTTAGAAACAGACTGACAGATGAGCATTTCCTTTCTTTTGGCCCCCTCTTTAAAAAGTTTGCCCATCACTGCTCTAAGGGCATGGGACACAATTGAAGCATCTGAGACACCTGGTGAAAGGATCAAAGCCAAAGTCAAATTGAATGTCAATGAACTCTATGTCTGGAGCTAGAAATAATCTTTGATGCCACTGAGAACAAGCCCTTCATTTTACAGATATGGAAATGGGGGCCCAGGGAGCTTGAAACTTGGCTGAAGTCACACAGCTAATAAGTAGCAGAGTCAGGATTTGAACCTGCATCCTCTGGTTCCCAGTCCAATGTTCATTCATAATTGTGCTGAGGAATGAACCTAATAAGACATGCATTTGCAAAAATATTTTTTAATGTTCAAAGCTATTTTATTTTCCCAGTCATATGTAATAATAATTTTCAACATGCATCTTCTGAAAAATAAAGGTCCATATTGTCTCCCTCCCTCCCTCCCCTCCCTCCTTTCTCTCTCCCCCCTCAGAGATGATAAGCAATTTGATCTGGGTTATACATATATTATTATGCAAGACATACTTCCATTATTGGTCATTGCTGTAAGAAAATACTCATATAAAACCAAAACCCCCAAATAAAATCGTAACTAAACTAATGTGAAAGATCATATTCTTTGATCTGCTTCTGACTCCAACAGTTCTCTCACCAGAGGCGGATAGCATTCTTTGTCCTAAGTCCTTCAGAATTGTCTCAGATCACTGTGTTGCTGAGGGTAGCTAGCTAAGTCTTTTGCAGTTGATCATTGTACAATATTGCTGGTCCTGGGTACAAAAATAAGCATGTCTGAAAAAGGAGAGGGGAGGTCTTTGGTGCAAAGATAGGAAGTGAGTTGGGCAGGCCAATACAGGATTTAGTTTTCCTTGACTAAGTAAAACTGTTGCGAGGATTTTGTTTTTCTTCTTTTTTCATTGTGTGTGGGGGGACAAGGGAAGAGGTGGGTAGGAGAGAAAATAAATGCTTGTTAATTGGAAAAAAAATTCATTAAAAAAAAAGACAAGAAATTCTTCTTTGGGTTGTGCTTCAGCCATGAGGGCTAAAAAGAAAAAGAGAAAGACTAGAGGGAGCCTGGGCTGACATACCACAAAAGAGGAGAAGTTGCTCCCACCATTTGTACATGGAGGTCTAGCCTGTAAATATACACATGCTCCATTTCTGGGGGCTCCAGCTGGTCATGCTCTGACCTCAAAACCTGGTGCCCTTAGGTTGCCAAATCAGCACTTCCCAAAACAGTAGCTTCCCGGAGTGTAGAAGCTCATAAATCATGGCCTGACAGGACCTGGGACTCTCTAAGGCACACATACCTTGTGCCTCAGGGACAGATGGCCCAACAGAAGCATCTCTGTGTATTTCATGATGTTAGGGAAATGTGTGGACCCCGTGAGCAGCCATTGAGCTGAAGAAATGAATGAAGAGAGAGAAAAATGAAGGTTGTTTCCTACTTTCTTCCTTTTGTTCACAGTGACCCCTAAATCTCTAGTTGCCCAAGAAGCTATTCAATCGTTGCTTTTGACTGATGGGAGACCTAGAGATGAGAAACATTCTGGCATGTAGATGGCTTTAAAGAGCTAAGATGAAGGAGGCAGAGATGAATAATTGAAATAACACAGATAATCCTCAAACTTCTCTTTAGTTATTATTTCAGCCTCCCCCTTTCACCTAAATGAAGACGTTAGTAAATATGTGAAATAGCAAGTTTGAATTTAATGGTAGGATGGAAGCTCACTGAGGGCAGGAACTGTTTTTTTTTCTGTCTTGATGTCTCCAACATGATCATAGTCTGGCATGTAATAGCTGCTGAATAATTGCTTATTGAATTGAATTGTTCTAAATCCTAGAAACTTACTTTATCGTTGAAAATGTTATAGAATTAATGTTGAGTTTTGTCCTAAAACCAAGGGAATGTGATCTAACTGGGAATAGGAGGCAATGAAATCTAGTGAATAAAGGGCTAGCTCTGGAACTGGATGGCCTTGGTTCAAACCCTACAATAGATATTTTTACTATCCATGAGAGAGAACATGGAATGGTGGAAAGACAATTTTTCCTGGAGTCAGAGAGCCTGGGATAAAATTTTTCTTTTATTACTCTGTGGAGCCTTAGATTAGTTACTTAAACTTGCTAGGCCTCAGTTTCCTCATTTGTAAAATGAGAAGGTTTAGACTAGGGAGTTAGGTGGCATAGTTCATAAAGTGCCAGACTTGGAGTTCAGAAGTCCTGAGATTGAATCTTGCTTTATATCAGGGGTCGGCAACCTTTTTGGCTGTGAGAGCCATAAACACCACATTTTTTAAAATGTAATTTCGTGAGAGCCATACAGAGCTCACAGTGTGCGCTCCTTTAACAGTGCCTGAAAAAAAAATTGACTTTATGGCTCCTGCAGAAAGAGCCATACAGGTTTTCCGGGTTAAGATGGCGGCAGAGTAAGAAGCAGCTCTTAACCTCTCCTGACCGAAATGCACAAAACTCCTCAAGGGGACATAAAAACAAGTTCAGACGAAGGGAGGAACCCCACAACAGGGCACAGCATGGAAGGTATGTGGAATCGACGCATTTCCATGCTATAAAGGGGTGAAACAGCTCTCACTAAATCACGGGCTGAGCAACCACCCCACCCCCACCCCCTCCACACACAACAACAAGAGGGTAATATAGACATTGAAAGGATTCATAGAACACCTGCGACATTCGATCCAGATAAGAAAACACCCAGAAATATAATTGCAAAATTCAAGAGTCTCTAAGAAAAAGAAAAAATCTTACAAGAAGCCAGAAAGAAACAATTCAAATATCAAGGAGTACCAATCAGGATCACACAGGATCTGGCAGCCTCCACGCTAAAAGATCTCAAGGCTTGGAATAAGATATTCAGAAAGGCAAGAGAGCTGCGCCTGCAACCACGGATCAACTACCCATCAAAATTGACTATATATTTCCAGGGGAAAGTATGGGCATTCAACAAAATTGAAGAATTCCAGGTATTTCCACAGAAAAGACAAGGGCTAAATGGAAAGGTTGATATCCAACCACAAAAATCGAGAGAAACGTGAAAGGTAAATAAGATACAGAGGGGAAAGAAAGAAAACTTATAATTTTTAAATTTGCCTTTTTAAGGGCCTCAGTGAGATCTAATTATCTGTATTCCTATGTAGAGAAATGTTATGTATAATTCTCTGTAGTGAACTCTATTCACTATTATAATATTCACTATTATAGTAATCAGAAGAATAATTCACAGGGTGAGGGTGGTACACTAAATAATCTAAGATGACATGGGGGATGGGAAAGAGGGGATGAATAGCAGGGGACACCAAGAGAAACTTGAGTGAATAAGAAAAATAGGATATTCTATTATACACAAAGAGGGCATGGGAGGGAGAGGGGACAAATACTATTATAAGAAGGAGAGGAAGAGAGCATTAAGAGGTAATAATCAAACCTTACACTCAGAGTAATCAACCCGGAGAGGAAAGAGTAGCTATACTATCCATTGGGACATAAAACTCTTACCTAACCCTTCTGAAAAAGTTAGAAGGGATAAACCAAGGGGAGCAGGGGAGTGGGGAGGTCAAAAAAAGGGAGGGGAGAAGAGGGAGGGAATTCATAAGGCCTTTAAAAACAAAAAGACGGGGAAAAATAAGGGAGGGGGTAGAAAGGGAAGTTAATCAAGGGAGGGGATAAGGGATAGCGGCTCAATGGCAAACCACTGGTTTAAAAGGAAAAAGTATAATGAAAAAGGGGGTAGGAAGAGGGGAGGATTCGAAAATGTCAGCAAATGCACAACTGATGATTATAACTCTGAATGTGAATGGGATGAACTCGCTCATAAAAAAGGAAGCAAATAGCAGAGTGGATTAGAAACCAAAATCCCACCATATGTTGTCTACAAGAAACACATATGAGGCGGGTGGACATACACAAGTTTAAGGTTCAGGGCTTGAGCAAAATCTTTTGGGGCATCAAATGAGAAAAAGAAGGCAGGAGTGGCTATTATGATTTCTGACAAAGCCAAAGTAAAAATAGATATGATTAAAAAAGACAGGGAAGGTCATTACATCCTGATTAAAGGCAGTATAAACAATGAGGAAATAACACTGCTCAATATGTATGCGCCAAGTGGCATAGCACCCAAATTCATAAAGGAGAAACTGGCAGAGCTCAAGAAGGAAATAGATAGTAAAACCATACTAGTGGGAGATGTAAATATTCCTCTTTCAGATCTAGATTAATCAAACCAAAAAATAAATAAGAAAGAGGTAAGAGAGGTGAATGAAGTCCTAAGAAAATTAGATTTAATTGATATGTGGAGAAAAATAAATAGGGACAAAAAGGAATACACCTTCTTTTCAGCTGCACATGGCACATTCACAAAGATTGACCATGTTATAGGGCATAGAGTCATTGCAAACAAATGCAAAAGAGCAGAAATAATAAATGTAACCTTCTCAGATCATAATGCAATAAAAATAATAATTAGTAAGGGCACCTGGACAGGAAAATCAAAAACTAATTGGAAATTAAATAATATGATTCTCCAAAACCAATTTGTCAAAGAAGGAATCATAGAAACAATCAACAATTACATTGAAGAAAATGACAATGATGAGACATCCTACCAAACTCTGTGGGATGCAGCCAAGACAATACTCAGGGGGAAATTTATATCCTTGAGTGCATATATTAACAAATTAAGGAGGGCAGAGATCAATGAATTGGGCATGCAACTCAAAAAATTAGAAAGGGAGTAAATTAAAAATCCCCAGATGAAAACTAAATTAGAAATACTAAAAACCAAGGGAGAAATTAATATAATCGAAAGTAAAAGAACTGTTGAATTAATAAATAAGACTAGAAGCTGGTACTTTGAAAAAACAGATAAAATAGACAAAGTACTGGTCAATCTAATAAAAAAAAGGAAAGAAGAAAACCAAATTGATAGTATCAAAGATGAAAAGGGAGACCTCACCTCTAATGAAGGGGAAATTAAGACAATCATTAAAAACTATTTTGCCCAATTATATGGCAATAAATATAACAATTTAGGAGATATGGACGAATATTTACAAAAATATAAACTGCCTAGATGAACAGCAGAAGAAATAGAATACCTAAATAATCCCATATCAGAAAAAGAAATTGAACAAGCCATCAAAGAACTCCCTAAGAAAAAATCGTCAGGACCTGATGGATTCACAAGTGAATTCTATCAGACATTCAAAGAGCAACTAATCCCAATACTATACAAATTATTTGATATGATGAGCAAAGAAGGAGTCCTACCAAATTCCTTTTATGACACAAACATGGTACCGATTCCAAAGCCAGGGAGATCAAAAACAGAGAAAGAAAACTACAGACCAATCTCCCTAATGAACATAGATGCAAAAATCTTAAATAGAATACTAGCAAAGAGACTCTAGCAAGTAATTAAGAAGATCATCCACCATGATCAGGTGGGATTTATACCAGGAATGCAAGGTTGGTTCAACATTAGGAAAACCATCCACATAATTGACCATATCAACAGTCTAACAAACAAAAATCACATGATTATCTCAATAGATGCTGAAAAAGCCTTTGACAAAATACAGCATCCATTCCTATTGAAAAATTGAAAAGGATAGGAATAGAAGGACCTTTCCTAAAAATAATAAACAGTATATACCTAAAACCATCAACAAACATCATATGCAATGGGGATAAATCAGAAGCCTTCCCAATAAGATCAGGAGTAAAACAAGGATGCCCATTATCACCTCTATTATTCAACATAGTACTAGAAACACTAGCAGTGGCAATTAGAGAAGAAAAAGAAATTGAAGGTATCAAAATAGGCAAGGAGGAGACTAAGCTATCACGCTTTGCAGATGATATGATGGTCTACTTAAAAAATCCTAGAGAATCAACTAAGAAGCTTGTAGAAATAATCAACAACTTTAGCAAAGTGGCAGGATACAAAATAAATGCACATAAATCATCAGCATTTCTATACATTTCCAACACACTAGAGCAGCAAGAAGTAGAAAGAGAAACACCATTTAAAATCACCCTAGACAATATAAAATACTTAGGAATCTAACTACCAAAACAAACACAGCAATTATATGAAAACAACTACAAAACACTTTCCAAACAAATAAAACTGGATCTAAACAATTGGAAAGCCATTGATTGCTCGTGGGTAGGACGAGCTAACATAATAAAAATGACAATTCTACCCAAGTTAATTTACCTATTTAGCGCCATACCTATCAAGCTACCAAAAAACTTCTTTACTGAATTAGAAAAAACTATAACAAATTTCATTTGGAATAACAAAAGATCAAGAATTTCAAGGGAAATAATTTTAAAAAATGTGAAGGAAGGGGGCCTAGCAGTACCAGATATTAAACTATACTATAAAGCAGCAGTCATCAAAACAATATGGTACTGGCTAAGAGA
>NC_058131.1:302075177-302075594 GCF_016433145.1 Gracilinanus agilis
TAAATGACATCAGCAAGACAGTGTATGATAAACCCAAAGAGCCCAACTTTTGGGACATGAATCCACTATTTGACAAAAACTGCTGGGAAATTTGGAAAACAATATGGGAGAGATTAGGTCTAGATCAACATCTCACACCCTACACCAAGATAAATTCAGAATGGGTGAACGACTTGAATATAAAGAGGGAAACTATAAACAAGTTAAGTGAACACAGAATAGTTTACTTGTCAGATCTCTGGGAAAGGAAAGACTTTAAAACCAAGCAAAAGTTAGAGAAAATTACAAAATGTAAATTAAATGGTTTTGATTATATTAAACTAAAAAGTTTTTGTACAAACAAAAACAATGTAGTCAAAATCAGAAGGGAAACAACAAATTGGGAAAAAATCTTTATAATGAAAAACTCTGACAGGG
>NC_058131.1:302075692-302095692 GCF_016433145.1 Gracilinanus agilis
AGGAGTTAAAGCAATTGTATAAAAAAATCAAGCCATTCCCCAATTGATAAATGGGCAAGAGACATGAATAGGCAATTTTCAGGTAAAGAAATCAAAAGTATCAATAAGCACATGAGAAAGTGTTCCAAATCTCTAATAATTAGAGAAATGCAAATCAAAACAACTCTGAGGTATCACCTCACACCTAGCAGATTGGCTAAAATGAAAGAAAGGGAGAGTAATGAATGTTGGAGGGGATGTGGCAAAATTGGGACATTAATGCATTGCTGGTGGAGCTGTGAACTGATCCAGCCATTTTGGCTGGCAATTTGGAATCATGCTCAAAGGGCTATAAAAGAATGCCTGCCCTTTGATCCAGCCATACCATTGTTGGGTTTGTACCCCAAAGAGATCATAGATAAACAGACTTGCACGAAAATATTTATAGCGGCGCTTTTTGTGGTGGCAACAAATTGGAAAAGGAGGGTATGTCCTTCAATTGTGGAATGGCTCAACAAACTGTGGTATATGCGGGTGATGGAATACTATTGTGCTAAAAGGAATAATAAACTGGAGGAGTTCCAGGCGAACTGGAGTGACCTCCGGGAACAGATGCAGAGAGAAAGGAGCAGAGCCAAAAGAACATTGTACACAGAGACTGATATACTGTCGTAAAATTGAATGTAATGGACCTCTGTACCAGCAGCAATACAATGACCCAGGACAATTCTGAGGGATTTATGGTAAAGAACGCTGCCCACATTCAGAGGAAAGACTGCAGGAGAGGAAACATATAAGAAAAACAACTGCTTGAACGCATGGGTCGGGGTGGACATGATTGAGGATGTGTACTCGAAACTACCACACCAATGCAACTACCAACAATTTGGAAATTGGTCTTGATCAAGGACACATGACAAAACTAGTGGAAATGTGCATCAGCCATGGATGGGGGGTGTGCGGGGGGCGAAGGGGAAAGGAGGAGCATGAATCATGTAACCATGTTAAAAGTGAATATTAATAAATGTTTAAAAAAAAAAAGAGCCATACATTGTCGACCCCTGCTTTAGATGCTCACTAATTGTATGACCTTGGACAAGTCAATTTTCTTCTTTTTTTTAAACCTTCCATCTTAGAATCAACACCGTGTTTTGGTTCCAAGACAGAAGAGTGGTAAGGGCTCGACAAAGGGCGTTAAGTGACTTGCCCAGAGTCACACAGGAAGTATCTGATGCCAAATTTGAATCTAGGATCTCCCATCTCTAGGCCTGGCTCTGAATCCACTGAGCTACCCAGGTGCCCTCAGTTTTTCTTTTTTGGTTTCCTCATCTTTAAAATGGGAGTTTTAAGGCAGCTAGGTGGCTCTCTGGATAGACAGCCAGGCCTGGAGATGGGAGGTCCTGGGTTCAAATATGACATTAGACATTTCCTAGCTTTGTGACCATGGGCAAGTCATTTAACCCCCATTGCCTAGCTCTTACCACTCTTCTTCCTTGGAGCTGATACTTAGTATCTATTCTAAGAGAAAAGGAAAGGGATTTAAAAAAAAATAAAATGAGATTTTCCCAGAGTTGTGCTGAGGATCATTTGAAATAATATAATGTAAAGTGCTTTGCAAATTTTAAAGTTCTACACACAGGCTAAAAAGTCCTTTCTAGCTCTAAATCTATGATCCTAAAATCCTGGAGTCTCTGAACCTGTTTTTGATAACTGTATTTCAATATAATTACTTTCTTCTTTAATCCTATATGTTATGCATTTAAAGTCATTATAATGAGAAGGGTACCCGACTGCCAAAGATTTCCAAAAGATGCAAAAAAGGTTAAGAACCGCAAAAAATCCTATGACTTGGGGCAAGTCTCTTAACCTCCATGGGCCAGAGTTTCCTGAGCTGTAAATGAAGGGGGTTGAACTAGATGGCCTCTGTGGTGCCTTCCAGCTCTAAATCTATGATCCTGTAATCAGGATGATTGGGGGCCGGGGTGGGGGGAGAGTAAAGACAAGGGAGCTGAATGCTTTGGGCTCACTATGGTTCCTTCCCTCAAAGACTGCTTTTCTTCATATAAATGAAACTTAGAAGGTGCAGCAGACAGAAGGCTGAAGGTCAAATGATAAATTCTGAGTGCAGAGACATGCATTTGCTAACTAAACCTTTCCCTGATGCTCAGCAGTGCTTCTTCCATTGATAAGAGGAGAGCTCTGAGAGCCAGGAATACTGATTCATGGTCTCATGGGGAATGGAGGAATAAACACCAGACTGTGGGGCTGGTCAGCTGTAGCATTATTTAGTCTTCCTGTTCTGGAGAAGGTGACTTGGGGATAGTGATTTAGAGAGATGCTGAAAATCAGGTTTGGCACTAATTCAGTTTATTAAGTGCTTATTAAATGTCTACTGTGTGCAAGATATTGTGTTAGGCAATGGAGATAGGAAAATGGAGGACACAAAGTGCTTATAATCTAAAGGACCAAAGCAAACCCCCAAATAATATCAGCTAAGATAGCTATAGCATTTTAAACCTTTGCAAGGTACTTTCCTTAAACGACTCTGTAAAGTAGATAGTGCAAGCATCAATGGCTCCATTTTATAGATGAAGAAACAGAGAAGTTAGATTATTTACCCAGGTTTATATTCATAGTAAATATATTAGTTGGGATTTGAATTCAGAACTTCTAGAACCAAGATCAGAGTTTGTACCAGTCCACCACCCTGGAGGACGGACAAAATGTGTCTTCTTCTGTGCTCTTGCCTCTCTTAGGGTCAGCACCTGCCAGGATCCTGTCCCCTTTTCCATCCCTAGAGGGCCAGGCTCTCTATTGACTGTCAACTAATTTTCTAATAAAATTTTAGTTGTTAGTCAACAAACATTGATTAAGTCTTTAAGATGTGTCAGGCACTGTGCCATAAGTTATATACAGGGTTAATGGGAGGCAATCTTGGAGGGAAGGGGCTTGGGGGAAGGGTAGGAGAACAGGGGAGGAAGGGAGAGAGAGAGGAATAGGAAAGGACTTCTGAAGGTGGAATTTGAGCTGAGTTCTGAAGGAGAACAGGGAAAGTAGAAGTGAGAAAAGAAAGCATTCTGGGCATTTGGAGGCAACCAGTGCAAATGTCTAGACTTTGGAGTATCTGGGTAAAAACTCTCTCTTTTTCTCTTTCTCTGTCTCTGTCTCTCTCTTCATGTCTATCTGTCGGTCTGTCTCTCACTGTCTCTCTCTCTCTCTCTCTGGGTCCGTCTGTCTCTCTCACTGTCTCTGTGTTTCTATCTCTGTCTTTATTTCTGTCTGTCTGTCTCTCTCACTGTCTGTCTCTCCCTCTGTCTCTATCTCTCTGTCTGTCTCTCTGTCTGTCTCCCTTTCTTTCTTTCTTTCTATCTATCTATCTATCTATCCATCTATCTATGCCAGTGTAACTGGGTCTAAGTGTGCCTGGAGTGGAGTCAAATGTAAGAAGATTGTTCTCTCTTATGAGTGGTCACCTACTCCCCTGATATAGCCAGTCATATTTGATGTATCTCTGAGGCATCAGGCTTATGAGTTGGCTAGAAACCACCAAGGCACAACATAGAATAGGAGAAAGTAATTGACTTAGTTATAAAACTTGGGCTTGAGTCCTGGTTCTGACATCTCCCCTTCAAGAATCCCAGTTTTCTCCTCTAACAACAACAACATTTATATTACCTACTTCCTAGGGTTGTGGTGAGGGGAGTTTTAGAGTGCTTTAGCCATATTAAGCTGTGAATTATTTTCTAGATCAGCCCCTTAATTTTACAGTTGGGAAAATTGAGGCATGGAGAGATTTATATAATGTCATACAATGAGTTAATGATTTTCCTTGTTTCTCTTGCTTGCTTGGACTTATCTAGAAAATCACAAAGTGTAGGAATAAAGTCAATGAGGGACACTCCTATGGGGAGGGAGAGGTTCAGGTGAGCTTGTGTTTAAAGAGCAATGGGAGGTATAGCGATGTCTCCAGGCCCCAGAAGAGCTAGGGAAGAATCTTCTCAACCCTGTTTCACATCATGTCACTGCAATATTCCTCGGCCAGTCTATTCTTTGGTGAGAATTAAATGATTTATAGCACTGACTCTGTAATTATAGGCATCTTTCACAGGCTTCTTCAAGACAAATGGCACGGGCCCTAAAATATTCCACCAGGAGCCAATATGGGTCTTTAAAAGTTGTTGTGTTTGGTTTTTTTTCAGGACACAAGGGACAGAAATTTCCAGTAAAACTGTCATTTTTCATTAACATACCAGGAAGAAAGTAGCAGTCCATTGCGTGCAATTCATCTTTGTTCCTCTGTATAGGTTTTGCCAGGCCTTCTTAAATTCCCTTGGTAAATATCAGATATTACAGGCTCCTTATTAAAACCTGAGAGCAACTAAGCATAAGATCAAAGAAGACTCATTTCCAAGCTGTGCAACATTGCTGTTAACAGCAATGTTTCGCTGGAGCAGGCTGCAGGGGCAGTTTGCTGGGTTATATTTTCCTACTTCATAGGTCTGATTTAGAGGGGGAAAACCCTTCCTATCGGGGAGAGTACATAATTCATAACAAGAAACAACAAGGCTCCTTTTTATTAGTTCTTCTGCACAACTCGCTCCCAGCCCTCCACTGTCTTTGCACAGACTTCCTCATAGAAAAACAATCACTGTATCACACATACACCGTAGAGCCCAGGTCCACTAAATGCCAGCCCCTTGTGGGGCTTGATGGATGGAAGGTTTTTAAAAGCCTGCTGGACATAGGGCCCCCCCCTTCTATGTGCACAAATGGATCATTTCCTACCCTTTATCTCACATTAGACTCAAGCGCTTTTTACCTGCCTGTCTTAATTCTATCTTTTCCCTCATGGGCATGGCAGGGGTTGAATCGGGGACTGGCTTAGCAGTGTCTAAAGGGGATTGCATCTCTGAGTCAACGGGCCAGGTTTCTAGTTAGCCCTGCTCAGGAAGCTGAGACTGTACAGAATGTGGTTCAAGGTCATAAGGGACCAACGCCAGTCGGAGGAGTCTCTCCTCATTCCTGGCCTGCCCTTGACTTCAGCCCATTGCTCCATGAGTGATGAACAGCCATCAAGGATCAAACAATCCAGATCATAAAGCAGCTTCATCAAGAAGTCAGAGGGCAGGATCAGAGGATGCTGCCAGCAACAGATTGGTAAGCAGAATAGCAGCAGCCTTGGGTGCTGAGCCCAGTTCCTGAACCTTGACACTTGAGGAGATAATGAGAGAGGAAGGAAGGGAGGAAGGAAAGAAGGAAGGAAGGAAGGAAGGAAGGAAGGAAGGAAGGAAGGAAGGAAGGAAGGAAGGAAGGGAGGAAAAAAGGAAAGAAGGGAGGGAGAGAGAGAGGGAAGAAAGCAGGAAAGAAGGGAGGGAAGGAAAGAGGGAGGGAAGAAGAGAGGGAGGGAAGAAAGAAGGAAAGAAGGGAGGGAGGGAGAGAGGGAGGGAGAAAGGAAGGAAGGAGAAGGAAGGAAAGAAGAAGGAAGGAAGGAAAGAAAGAAGGAAGGAAGGGAGAGAAGGAGGGAGGGAGGATAGAAGAAAAAGGAAGGAAAAGAGAGAAGAAAAGAAGAAAACAGGCATTTATTAAATGACTACTCTGTGCTAGGTAGTTTACAAATATCTCTCATAACTCTGAGAGATAAATACTATTATTATGGCTCTAGTCAGAGTACTAATAGAAATGGAGGCAGATAGCAGTAAAGTGACTTGTCCAGGTCACACAGTGAGTAAGTGTCTGGCCAGATCTGAACTCAAGCCTTCCTGACTCCAGGTCGAGCAGCCTATCTAATGTGCCACATACCTGTCTCAAGCAGGCAGTGATACTTGATAATTCCAGGTTTGGGTTTGTGGGGATGTTTGTTAATGCCAATATTATAGGCATTTGCTAGCCCCCAATAGGAGCACCAAATGGGAAGTGACTGCTAGGTACCTGAACTGTTTCTGGAAATTACTGGTTTGGGTTTTATCTACAGGCTTATAAAAGTTTGCCTAGGTCTTAAAGTAGCTTCAAGAGTATAATATGTATAACAGTTGTTTTGTATTCAAATGATATTATTCCTTTTCTTTTACTTCTTTTATCATGAGGAAAGAAAGTAGATACAGTTAAATGATGCTTCTGTAATTCAGTCCATTATACTGTGCTCTCATAATTAGAGGCTGTTGAAATAAAGCATGAAAAGAATTCAATTCAATAAACACTTATTAAGTACCTGCACACCTAGTGTGTGCCAGGCGTTGTACAAAACACTGGGTATACAAATAAAAAGAAAGAAAGCTCCTACCCTCGAGAGTTTACAACTTAATGGGAGAAGACAACATACAAAAGGAAGCTGAAAAGTTGTGGGAGTGGGGGCCACACCATGATGGAACCAAGATATTTTGTGGAGTTAAAACCAAGCAGAACTGTTAATAGAAAATGTAGGAAAGACCATGGAGTTTTCCCAATGAATAGGGGCTTAAACCAAGAGTTTATAGATCCACACAGATGACACCCCTAGACTGATGAGAGGACCTGTTGTCTCTGACATTTAGGATGGAGCTGAGGGATAAAGTTAGCTGAAAACCATGGAGCAACCCTTGCACATAGGTAGCCACCTATTTCCTGGGTCTTATTGAACAGAATCAGGCTAGTTACAAGTAGCATCTCCTGTTAGGTGTATTGCAGTTACTTTTTGTTGGGCACTGTTTCTTCCATGAAATAATAAATAAGGAAGATGGGTTCTAATAGAAAGAACAATAAATTTAAAGCTAGAAGAGCCATTTTCAGTTCCCAGTTCCATAACTTACTACCTCTGTGACTTTGGGAAATTTTTTCAAGCCTTTTAAAAATTCTCAGTTTGTCAGATGAGGATATTGGTATCTGACATATCCAAATCACCAGTTTGTTACGAGACTCATCAAGTTATTCATTATAGATCTCGAGATGGAAGGGTCCCCAGAGGCTATCTTGTTGAATGCTCTTATTTTACAGTTGAGACACTGAGATCTATGGAGATCAAGTGACTTGCGCAAGGTCACATAGGTATTTAGGATGGAAGGTAGGATTTGTATCCAGGTATCATAGGACAGTAACAGAGTAGCACCTTAGAAACTCTCTAGGACAGTTTCCCTATTTTAAAGATGAGGAAACTGAGGTCCATGGAGGCTAAATTATTAGTCCTCTGATTATAAAGTTTGTGCTAAGACTGCTATACCACATTGATTTTTACAAACATAAGTGTAAAATAAATTGTAAATTACAAAATGCTATATAAATATGTTTTCTGTGTTTTTTTTCTTACTGTCAAACTCTCCAGCATCTCTAAGAAGTAACTCAGGAATTTTTCTGTTTTAGTGTTAAGAAAACCATCTCTTGGAGGCAGGTAAGTGACTAGCTTATGGCTATTCAATGTGTCTGGCTTACATATAGAGTTCATTTATCTTCATTTCCTCTCTTTTTGTCTTCAGTTACTTGCCTCCAACTTATTTCATTTATTCAACATTCATTCATTCAATCATTCATCCATTTAACAGTCATTTTGAATATAAGACATTGTGTTAGGGAATAGAGAGAAGGCAAAGAAAAATAAATAGTGCAGCTTCTACATACAAGTTTACAATAAATTAATTTTTTTGGCTTAAAAATATAATTGTTATTTATTTTTTTAAACCCTTACTTCCTGTCCTAATCACAACTCTAAGACAGAAGGGCAAGGGCCAGGCAAATAGGCTTAAGTGACTTGTGCAGGGTCACAAAGCTAAGAAGTATCAAAGGTCAGATTTGAACCCAAGTCCTCTTGACTCCAGGCCTGGTGTTCTATCCACTATGCTATCTAGCTATCCCTTATAATTTATTTTTAACATTTTTTTGAGTCTCAAGTTTTCTTCTCTTCTTTCTTCCCCTACCAATTGAGGAGGTAAGAAACACATTTAAAATCATGCAAGACATATTTCCATATTAGTTAGTTGCAAAAAAGGGAAGAAAATGAAAGAACCATGCTTCGATCTGTACTTGGATTTAATTAGTTCTTTTTCTGGAAGCAGTTCATAAGCCCTTCCAAACTGTCTAGGTTCACTGTATCAACCCGAACAGCTGAGTAATTCATAATTGATTATCATGCAATATAGTTGTTGCTGTATGTAATGATCTCCTGATTCTGTTCATTTCACTTTGCATCAATTCATGTAAGACTTCCCAAGTTTTTCTGAAATCATACTGCTGGTCATTTCTTATAGCATAATAATATTCCATCACAGTAATATACCACAATTAATCAATTAAATCTTTAATAAGTACCTTCTATAGGATTTATGCAAAAGAATGCTATCCACATTGAGAGAAAGAACTATGGAAGTAGAAATGCAAAAGCAAAACAAATGATATCACTTATCACATGTATATATGGGTATATGATTTGGAGTTTAGGCTTTAAAAAATCACTCTATAGCAAAAATGAATAATATGGAAATAGATATCAAGTGACAACATTTATACAACCCAGTGGAATTGCTTGTTGGCTCTCGAAGAAGGAAGGGAAAGAAAATGAATCATGGAAATGTGGAAAAATATTCCAAAATAAATAAATAAATAAAAGTTTTAAAAAATAAGTACCTTCTATATGTATTAATCTCTCCTACACATTGGGGGTGGGTGGGGATAAAGATGAAGAAGATCTGGTCTTTGTCTTCAAGAATCACTGAGTCTGGAGTCAGGAAGATCCAAGTTTAGATCCAAGCTGTGTGACTTGGGCAAGTCACTTAACCTCTCTTTCCTACAATTTCCTCAACTGTAAAACGGGGATAATAATAGCTTCTGCCTCTCAGGGACGTTGCATGGATCAGATGAGATGAGAATTGTGAAGCATTTAGCATAGTGCTTGATCCATAGTAAGTGCTATACAAATGCTAATTATTGTTATTATTAGTTGGGGAGACTCCCTAAATGAAATGATGGGAGACCATCACCCAATAGTTGTATAATTAGTAGTTAAGCTAGGATGGCCTCCCTACTAGTATGAAGATGTAAAATGTAGTCTTTTCCCATTTCTCATAACATGTGGTAGCTTTTTTACGTGCCGTCTTATTGCCTGACAGGGCTTGTCTAGATGGATCCAGGCTTAAGAAGAAAGATATTTCAGGGGAAAATAAAATGTTGTAGACTACAGCACCTTGAAGGAGACTGAGCCAAAGGATTAAATTTTCCAAATATAGAGACAAAGGCTAGAACTTTGAGTCCTAATGGAGAATATTATTCTCAGGCACCACCCCAGCACCCCAATAGAGCTAGAACAGTTAGGAAAACACTGCTCAATTTTGCAAACTAAATGGAAAATTCCATAGTCCATGGGAGGAAAACAGAAATCTGTAAACAGCACTTTCTAGTTTAATAAGCCCAGAACTTCACTGATCGTTTTCTATAACTTGACAATCAGAACTGACATCCGCACAATAGGATGTCAGTCTTTTTAGCAGGCCCATTGTTTCCTTGCTAATAAATGCAGCAGTCCCAGGGAATCCGCATCTCCTTTAATTTTCTCCAAGAGATGCTGGTACTAAATCACCAGCAGGGACCCAGACCTCTGCGTTCTATTGCCGCAGGATTAATAAACCCGCTCTGAAATGGCTGGTACCTTCTCTTCCTGAACTGGCTTTCTCACTGAGATGTCTGGGGCAGAGAACTATGTTGGTTGCTTATAAAGGGTATTGTGAATGTCAGTGTCCTGAGACCCAGAGAACAGGTTCATGTTGAATCCATCTGGCTAACCAGCTTACTGTCATCCTTCTAGATGTAGAGAGCTAGGATGAGACAGAGTAGGCAGCTAGAGGATATATTGGATGGAGCACTGAACTTGCAATCGGGAAGTCCTGGGTTCTATTCCTGCCTCTGTTACTTAGTAGCCATGTGACCTTGGACAAGTTACTTAACCTCTCTGTGCCTCTGATTTGTTATTTAAAAAATGAAGGTGTTGGAGTCTACTGTCTCCAAAGTCCCTAGATCTAAGGTCCTATGATCCTCTATTTCGCATGGACCCATTTGAAGGGGGCCTCGGACCCTACAGACAGCATTCTGCCTGTTCCAGTCCTCATCCTCAGCCACAAATCTTGTCTTCATTAGATCTCACAGCATATCTTACTCCTCTAATATTCTCTTGGTATTTGTGACATTCTCTATATATAGCTCACCAGCCCCAAGAGAGGCTAAGCTTAAGAAGAAAGGCAAGGACTATAATTTATTCATCTTTGTAATAATGACTCACTTTTCCGCAGTCAATAGTAGTCGGTCAATAAACATTAATTAAGTGTGTACTTAATGGGGCAACCAGGTGGAAAGAGCACTGGACTTGGAATCAGGAAGACCTAAATTCAGACCTTCCTACCTGTGTAAGCCCTGGGAAGTGACTCACCTCTGCTCTTCATGTATACGATGAGGATGACAAGAGCATCTACCTCCCAGGATTGTTGTGATGATCAAATGAAATAGTATTTGTATCTGGCACATAGTAGGTACCATATAAACGTTGTCTACTGTTACTACCACTACCACTGGCACTACTACTACTGCTACTGTTACTACTACTACTACTATTGCTACTGCTGCTACTACTATTGCTACAGCTGCTACTACTATTACTACTGCTGCTATTACTGCTACTACTACCACTACCACTGCTACTACTATTATTACTACTACTGCTACTACTACTATTGCTGCTGCTGCTGCTGCTGCTGCTACTGCTGCTGCTGCTACTACTACTACTAATAATAATAATAATAAAATAGGTATAATGCTAAGCATTAGAAATACAGAGAAAGGCGAAAGACTGCACCTGCCCTTGAGATGCTCCCAATCTAATGGAGGAAATATCATGCAAACTGTTTTGCACAAATAGACTTCATACAGGGTTAACAGGAAGTGATCCACAGAAGGAAGGCTCTAGAATTATAAGGGTTTGGGAAAGGCTTCCTATAGAAGATAGAATTTCCTTTAGGACTTGAAGGAATCATGGAGGAAAGGAGTCTGAAATGAGGATAAAGAGCCATTGCAGGCATGAGGGACACCCTGTGGTTTACAAATTGTCTCCCTTTCAAAAATTTCCTGTGAAATAGTTTAATCATTATTATTCCTATTTTGCTGACCCAAAGAGGAAAGCCAGGGTCACATGGCTAGTCAATCAACAAGGATTTAGTATTTATAATACTAGGTGGGTGGGCAGCTGGGTGGTGCTGCGGATAGAACCCCTGACCTAAAGTCAGGAAGACCTGAACTCAAATCCAGAGTCAGACCCTTAGTAGCTATGTGACTCTGGGTGAGTCACTTAACCCTGTTTGCTTCAGGTCCTCATCTGCAAAATGATCTGGACTAAGAAATGTTAAGTCACTCTAGTATTTTTGCCAAGAAAACCAAATGAGGTCACAAGTAGTCAGATATAACTGAAGACTGAACAACAGCAACATACTGTGCTAGATGCCGAGGATACAAATACAAAGGATGAGCCAGTTCCTACACAACAAGGACTTTTTTTTCTAATGAAGAAGACACTAGATTCATATATATGTAAATACAGAATTAATACAAATCCAGAGAAAATAGTTGGATAACAGATAGTCTGGAGGGGAGGACACTAGTAGCTGAGGGAATTAGGAAAGATACCTGTAAAAGGAGGTCATGAGCTATTTTTTAAGGAAAAGAGGGGTTCTATGAGGCAGAGATGAGAGAAGAGAACATTTGAGGCCTCAGGGACCTTCAGTGAAAAGACACTGAGATGGGAGATGGAGTGCTTGTGTGAAAAACAAAGAGAAAGTAAGTTTGGCTAGGTAGCAGAATAGATTTCAGAGTCAAGTCTCCTTACTCTAAAATGAGTGTTCTTTCTCTGAGCACATAGCAGCAGGTATTATCCAAAGGTGGCATTTAAGAATATTTCTGCTGACTGACACACTGTTTGACTTCCATGAAAAGTACATATAAATTTCCATTTCCAAGTACAGATACTTTATAAACCTTATAGTTCTTCCTAAATGTGAGTTTATGTAACTCTAATTTCAGAGTTCATGATGAGGTTGGGAAGAAAAGATCAGGAAAAGAATGATGATCCTGATAGAAAAATAGTTAAAATAATGGAGACTTTGTTGTCCACAGAGTGCCATGCTCAGAGAGAATGAGTTTTTCTCCTCCATAAAAATAGTATTCAGATGCTTCTAGATGGCCTGAGATGGAGGTGGAAGAGGATCCTAGTTCTCAAGTTCTGGAAAAACTTTCAGTCTAGCCCTAAAAACAGGTTCTGTCTGAAGACCAGCCTCTGTGGGCTCAGAAAAGCTCATTTCTAGCAGATGGCCCTAGGCAATTAGTTCATTGGCCATGACGAATCATGAAATTGATAAAAATACAAATGGTCCTGAGTCCTGTGTGGTTCCTTTTCCTTTCCAATTCAATAAGCATTTATTAAAAGTCTATTATGTGCCACACATTGTGCTAAGGGTTAGGGATAAAAAAAAAAGAAGCAAGTTGTCTCCAAACTCAAGAAGTTTACATTCTACTGGCAGAAGAGAAATTTACCATATATACAGCACAAGGATAGGGACTGGACTTGAGATTTAATTGTTATAAGGAATTCCCAGTTGAGGAAACCCTTTATTAATAAAAGCTAGCATCTTTCCTACAACTTATTGTCTTAGAGTTGCCTAGAGCAGAAGTGCCAAGTACATGGCTTTCAACTCCCAAGTGCAGCTTGAATCAGATTAAAATGTAATTGGGGAACATTTAGCAAAATAAAAATATACTATGACACAGATAATATTAATTTGTGGGTTTCTAAGTTAATAAGACATTGATCTAGAACACTGAGAAGTTGTGACTTATTCAGCTTCACATAGCCAACATGTGGCAAAGGTGGGACTTGAACTCAGGTGTCCTGAGGTCAGTTCACTATCCATCATGTTGTGCTGTCTCATACCTACTATATCAACAAAAAATATAAATAAAGAGAAAGGAGTTAGGCAGCGAATTCCAGGGGTGTCAACCAGTATAAATGCACAAAAGTGAGAAACTGAATGTCAGAGATAGGGGCTAATAGGTAGACTGTATAAGGGAGAGCAGCCTAGAAAGATAAGGAGGAACCAAATTGTGAGAGGCTTTAAATGTGAAATGAAACAATCTGTATTTTATCCTAGAGGAGGCACTGAAGCTTCTTGAGGAAGGGAGAGACTTGGCTAGACCTGTGTTTAGGAATATCAGTTTGGCAGGAATATGGAGGAGGATTAGAGAGGAGAAGTCTCAAGTCTGCTTCAGTGTCATACTCCATTCTGTTAAAAATCCCAAACTCAGTAGAAACTTCTCCTCTCCACCCACCCAGTTTAGAGCTCAAAATCTAGACACTCCCTCCAAGTACAGGAAGAGAATGCCACTTGGGAATCCAGTTCCTTGAATTCCCCTGGTCCTATGGAAATCGATCTAAACACCTTGTTAAACCCAGAAACCTCAAGTGTGATTGTAATGAATACTTTATGAATACAGTTGAAGGGCACGTGGAATGGCAAGATTCAAACAATATCACTAAAGAATGAAATTGACTGTATGTCAAAAGGAAACAACTGGTTGCTGCCATGGGAATCATTTCAAAATTGATTGTCTGTGTAGAGTTAAAGTTGTTAGAGTAAAGGTTAATGTTAACACCAAATCCAAATGAAAGGTAAAGACAAAAAGAAGGTACTGTATGGTTTCAATTGATTACAACATGACCTATTAAAACAAACTGATGAAAAATGGAAAATAAATAAAAGTGAAGATATTGACTCTGATTCCCACTCTTTCTTAAAGGATTGTAACTGATATAAAATAGTCTCCATGATGAGGATCCCAAAAGAGCTCA
Organism: Gracilinanus agilis; assembly: GCF_016433145.1. Lineage (NCBI taxonomy): Eukaryota > Metazoa > Chordata > Mammalia > Didelphimorphia > Didelphidae > Gracilinanus > Gracilinanus agilis. Next base: position 302,089,515 of record NC_058131.1, read on the forward strand.
GAAACCACCTCATCTAGTAAACATCTGCTGTCTTTGCCAAGGTCAGCCAAGGGCAATGACAATTTTGAGTGCAAATTCATTTTCAATACATTATAGAGGAGACTGAGAGATGATTAAAAACCTCGCAAAGCAGTAAAAAGCAGTGGAGGGGAAAACAAGACTGAGGAAATCTTGGAATGAGATCCAACTAAGCTACAACATACTAAGAGCAGTTTCTAGATGAAACTGGAAGAACAATGTAAACAGATGTGTAATGAGATACATTTGTCAGAATTTCTATAGTAATCTAGTCTCATCATTGTTGGAATTGGAACTGCTATGCATTCTAACACATCAGTTCCTGTTGTGCACTGGTAAGGCTTTTAATTAAGAAGTAAAATGAAAAGTAAAGGTAAACCCTCAGACCATTTCTCCTCTCCTATGTCCATGAAGCACAAAAAAGAGCAAATACTTTTTTAGAGCCCAAGAGATGCAAAAATCAACTCTCAGCCTTGAATAAGTCAACCCATGGAAAACTTCCCTCTGAATGTTTATCATAGCGTAGGGACTGATTATAGCACATCTTTGGGGCTCCAGGAAGATGTGCTATTGTAGCTAGCTATCTGAGGGCACTGTGGTGTTCCTGCAGCATTTGACCAATCATTTATTGAATGTCTACTCTTTGTTCATATATCAATGGGGAATTGCTTTTATACAAACAGAAATTATTCTTATCTCTATCAGAAGGAATATAATCTTCTTTTTAGTTAGAGCTCAGATGTCATTTTACCCATATGATATTTTACCTGTCTTGCCCCACCTAGTTGTTGTGCTCTTATCCTCTCCAATTTTCCTTATACTATATTTATTTGTGTATGTGTTATATCTTTCCAGTAGAATGAAAACCTTTTGAGGAAAATGCTTTAACTTTGTTTTTATGTCTTTAGTGACAGCATAATGCCTTGCAATATAGACTTATTATGCATTATTTGTTCAATCAAAGTGTTTAGCATACAAATGAAGACATGAAGTCTGACCTAAAGAAGCCTACAATTCTGCTATGGATTCAAAAAAATGCACTCATAAGACAATGAGAGAATAATATGAGATAGTCCATAGGGAAATGTAAAAAAAGTATGTGGTACAAACTAAAAGTACTTGAGGATTTCAAAATGATGGGTAGGCCATGGAGAGGCAAAGAGGAGTAGGGAAACCATTTTAGATAATATTAGATAGGAAAGGAATAGAAATGTAGAATTTAACCTGATCAAGTCCAATAGCCTATTTTTAGGTTAAGAAATTTTCTAAAGAAAGAAACAGTTATAATTTATAAATGTAAAACTATAATTATAAACCTTTCTATTCTAAAAAAAAAAGAAACTTTCTGAATATGAGGAAGGTGAAATAACTTGTCCAAGATAGCAAATAATAGAGTTAGAACTCAAACCAGGTCCTCTAGATACCAATGTTTTTTCCTCTATACTCTATTGCCTTTCCTCCAGTGAAATGAACAAAAACATGGAGATGGAAGTGATCAATGAACCAATAAGGAAGATGCTGGAGGGTGGGGTGGGGTGTGGAAATTTCCCCCTCATTTCCCAGGCATCCAGAAGAAAACAGATACCTTCCTACCACCCTCCCAGAGTCCCTAAAGTCAAGACAGTCCTTTCTTTCTACCCAACCTCTACTACATAGGCTACACAGGCCACTGCTGTGATGGAGTGAGCCATACACACTGAGACAGGAGCAATTTTGGAAATTCCCACTGATGCCTTGAGAAGTCCTGGTGCTTAATGGAGGTAGAGCTCCTTGAGCGTGCCAGCAATATGCTTTAAAGGCAGCATCTCGGGCCTCCTCAGCACAGCACTCACCGGAGAAAACAAATTACAAGTTGAAAATTCATTACGTTTGTGGAAAACCTGAATTTATTTAGACAAAAGCAGATGGAGAGAATGGATAATCTCGTTACATTTCAGCACACTCCACTTTATTCAGAAGAAATGAAACATAACGCATTATGTATCCTTTCTCTCCATCTGCTTTCCCCTCAGTAAGCTCAGGTTTATTATTAATATAATGAATTCCTCCTGCTTCTTTCTCTTCTCCATTAGCCCCAACTCCTAATTGAGTTTTGTTCACTCAGTCCTTTTTCACAGCTAAGACACTCTTTCCCATGTTGCTCCTTCCCCCAAACCCCAAGTCATTTGTAGGGCTTAGATGAGGTTAGTATATGATTCTGTAAAATGTCTTAATCAAACTATAGTTTTGCCAAAATGCTAAGAGTATCTGGGTCTAAGGGGAAGCTATGAGGTCCAGAGGATAGAAAGCAAGGCCTAGAGATGGAAGGTCCTGGTTTCAAATCTAGCCTTCAACAGTTCCTAGCTGTGTGATCCTGGGCAAGTCATTTAACCCCATTGCCTAGCCCTTATCCCTCTTCTGCCTCAGAATCAATATCCAATATTGATTCTAAGATGGAAGGTAAAGGTTAAAAAAAAAAGTGTATCTGGGTTTTTCTGATTTCTAAAAGGTTACACATTCAAAACCATATTGATTTCTCCTCTTTTTGTACTTATAGGGTTCTACCAATTTGACATTCTTCTAATTTATTGGCAGGAAGCTTCTAGACTTTATGCCTTAAAGAATTTACTATAGGGCTTATCAGAATTATATATTTTTCCTCTAGATGCCAATGCTATGTCAAAGCTGGTAGGACTATTGGGGTGGCAGGATGAAAATCATAGTTTTCTTCTAGCATCAGTTTCTTTACTTTGGGTAACATACTATTAGTCAGAATATTTGTTTCATGTCTCACTCCTTGTTTCTCCTTCCCTCCCCTGCAACAAAGTCCTCCTGGAAGGCATTTAGTCAGACAGTCAACAGACGTTTATTAAGCTCTTACTATGGGCTAAGTGCTGTGCTAAGTGCTAGGGAAACAAAGACAAGAAAAACAGTCCCACACTAATATATTCTTTTTTTTTTTTTTTTTTTACATTTTTTAAACCCTTAACTTCTGTGTATTGGCTCCTAGGTGGAAGAGTGGTAAGGGTGGGCAAGGGGGGTCAAGTGACTTGTCCAGGGTCACACAGCTGGGAAGTGTCTGAGGCCGGATTTGAACCTAGGACCTCCCGTCTCTAGGCCTGGCTCTCAATCCACTGAGCTACCCAGCTGCCCCCCACAATAATATATTCTTGATGGAATTGTGAACTGATATAACTATTCAAAAGAGTAATCTGGAACCATGCTCAAAGGGCCATAAAACTAGGCATAACCCTAGAAAGCATAACCCAGAAATGCCAAAACTGGGTCTATATCCCAAAGAGATCAGAGATAAGGGAAATGACCTACATATACAAAAATATTTTTAGCAGATTTCTTTGTAATGGCAAGGAACTGGAAACCAAGGTGTCCATCAATTGAGGAATGGATGAACAAGTTGTGGTATATGGTTGTAATGGAATATTATTGTACCGTAAGAAATGACCAAGAGTACAAGTTAAAAAAAAACCTGTAAAGACTTATATGAACTGATACAAAGTGCAGAACCAGAAGAATATTATATACAGTAACAAATGTTATATGATGATCTACTGTGAAGGACTAAACTATTATCAGCAAAACAAGTTGTCAGGATAACCTCAAGGAACTTGTGATAAAAAATGCTATCCAAAGTCAAAGTAGGAACTGTTGGAATCTGGTTGCAGATAAAAGCATTCACTTTATTCCCTTCATGAATTTTTATTGTATGTGTGATATGTGTGTCTTCTGTCAAAGCATGGAGAATATGGAAATTTGTATTGCATGAAAACACTTGTATACCCCATCCCCTATATGGACCATTTGACATCTTGGGGTCAGGAGAAAAGGGAGGGAAAAATTTGAATTTCAAAATGTTGGTAATAATTGTCAAAAATTGTTTCTACATGCAATTGAAAAAAATTAAAGAAAGTTAAAAGAAAGAAAGAATACATTGAGGAGAAAGGTCTCCTGGAGAAAATGGGACTTGAGCTAAATCCAGAAGTCAGGAGAAGCATGAGTAAGAGGTGAGGGATCAAAGCATTCCAGGGATGGGAGTTGGGGGAAGAAATAAGAATAAAGGTACAGAAACAGAAGGTGGCGAGTCCTTTTGAGAAACTGCAAGTAGGCCAGCATAGCTGGATCATAATGTGTGAGAAGAGAAGTGGTATATAAGAAGACTGGAAAAATAAGGAGCCTGATGAAGAAGAGCCTTAAACGCCAAGCATAGGAATTTATATTTGATACTAGAGATAACAGGGAGACAATAGAACTCATTGATGAAGGGCTTGGTCAGACTTTGCCCTAGAAAAATCACTTTGTGATGCCTGAATGGAAGATAAATTGGAGAATGAGAGACTTGAGGGAGAGAGACCAGTTAGGAGGCTGCTGCCATAGTTGTGGTGAGAGATGATGAGAACTTGAACTTGGGTGGCATCTCTTATTAGTGGATAGAAGGAGATGTAAAAGAACTGCTCTGATGATGGAAATGACAAGATTGAGTGAGGGATTAGATATGAGGGGTGAAATTAAGGAGATGAGCATGATACCTAGGTTGCAAGTCTGAGTGACTAGGAAGATGATTGTGCCCTCTTACAGTAACAGGAAAGCTTGGCAGAGTGAAAAGTTTGGGGGTGGGGATGATAATGAGTTATAAGAATCTGGTTTGAAATGTTTACAAGGCAGTTAGTGATTTCCAGTTATAGTTCAGGAGGGAGACTAGGTATGGATATATAGATATTGGAATCATACAGATAGGGATGATAATTGAAACTCCTTCAATTGTTGTTGAGATCCCCAAATGAGAATGTGAAGAACAACAACAACAACAAAAAAAGGATCCAGGACAGAGCCTTAGAGGACAGCCATAATTAGTTGGTGTGACATGGACAAAGAACCAAAAAAAGACTGAGAAGTGGTCAGAAAGAAGGGAAGAGAACCAGGAGAGAGCAGCAGCATGAAATCTGGAAGAGAAGAAAGCTTTGAGGGAGAGAGTGTGATCAACAGTGTCAAATACTGCAGAGAAATTAAGATGGATGAGGAATGAGAAAAGGCTATTAAATTTGGCAATTAAGAGATCATTGGTAATGAAGAAATTGAGAGGATTGAGGGGATAACCACAGCAAGTGGTTAATTATGAGAATTGAATGAACCACTCTGACTCCATCTTATGACTCAATTATGGAGCTAGCTCAGTTACCTTTCAATTCAATTATGGGTCTGGTCCAACTTTTGTCTCATGAGAAAACTTTATTCATTTGTGGGAATTGGGAGAAAACTTTATTGCATTGTTTGAACTTTGTCCTGCATGGCTAGGAAGCTGGACCACCTTTAATGCTTTTCAGAGACCCTTTACTAAGAACTTAGGATATGCTGACCAGAAACCCAGTCAGATTCAAAGACTAATTCAAGAAGTTTTCTCACAATTATATGTCTCAAAGCAGTTCTTAGTTTTTTTTTTCTGAAAACTGATTATATATATATGTAATTATTGTTTCCATGATCCTTTTGATTGTTTACAGACACCTTTGAGGGAAGTGGGACACCATTTTTTCTCAATTCAGGAAATTGCACCTGTTTATTTTCTCCCTCCCAACATGAAAATCCCATAATCTTTCTTCCAATTAGAAATAGATAACTTAATGCCATATTGTTCCTTTTTTAATTAATTGGCCTCAATTGTTTATTGGTTAATTGTTTTTAGTGTATAAAAGTATTTCTTTTTTTAGAAACCCTTATCTTCTACCTTAGAATCAATACTATGTATTGATTCTAAGGCAGAAGACTGGTAAGGGCTAGGCAATGGGGGGTTAAGTGACTTGCCCAGGGTCACACAGCTAGGATGTGTCTGAGGCCAGATTTGAAGGCCTGGCTCTCAATCCACTAAGCTACTTAGCTGCCCCTTATAAAAGTATTTATTGCCCTGTATTCAGGATCCATGTTTAAGCTGAGGAGGTCTGATCTTGGTCTGTTGGGCAATTGCCATTCATTACTTAAAAACTTGTATGCTTAGAAGATTGAGCCTTTATTTCTTAAGTCATTTCCTCTTTTACCCACCACAGTTTTGGTGGGCACTTGTCCCAAAACTTTGGAGAGAGTAATTTCAATTGAATTTCACTGTGGAAAGTCAAAGAAAATTCTGAGCCACCTTTCTATAGCATAAAAGAGAGAATTAAGTGAGAAAGAA